>NC_091169.1:32933986-32950445 GCF_040958095.1 Procambarus clarkii
TCTATGAAGTCGATTTAACTTCCAGACATGTATTTTTCAATAAGTCTTAAATGTTTTCTGGCTAGTTATGTTAGATATTATTAGAAATACGTATTCTACTTGGTAATATAATAAATTAAATTTGCGATCATTTAAGGAGAGAAGTGCGATGACTGGATCACTGTGTACAGAAGGTTGATATGCCAACAAACACTTTCCAGACAACAATATTTCTTGGATAAGTCGCTCCACAACATTGACACCTGGACCGTTGACTTTGTAGCGAGTTAATCTTATACTCGCTCCATTATCTCATTATCTTAATAGCATAACTAATTGGCACTAATTACAGAAGCTACAATCCTTTCCCTAATTACAGGTAATACTCTTCTCACCTTGTTGGAGGGAGCTGAGGTGTAATCACCATATATGCAAGCGATTTGATGAATATCGAACACACGGGGGAGACATCTCCAGTCACGCAGGGTGCAGTTGCACCTCCACAGATCTCAAGTATCAGGTAATGATACTGATAATGGTTCCAAAGGGCCACCACTAACGGGCTATTCATGCCCGTGTCACCTTTCGGGTGGCTTAATCTTCATCAATCAATCAATATCGAACAGTACAATCTCCAGTCAAGAATGTAGTACTCGGCTTGTATAGTTCTAAATCGACCAAAGACGCTACAGCTTCGACACAGAGCATACAGCAGACTACGACCGCATCCAGCTACAACGCTCTCGCTCCCCGAGTTCAGACACACAATTCTCAATCGAGCCGCCACGCTCTCCCACATAGAGCTCCACGACTCCGGCCTCACTCAGCTCTCTGCTCTGGTCCAGGCTTCGTCTCAACGTCTACGACACTGCTGTATCCAGGACTACTAAATAAAAATGAAACTCACTAAACACTGTGTATCTAATCAACCCAACAACGTAACACAACCGTACGTTACATTGGTGACCCCAGAGAGTTTCGACGATACCCAGCCACGATGGACTACAACATGGATTCTCACTGGACCTTCACTCCTGCTGTTGCTTGCTGTGGACTGCTGCCACCTGTCACGGAACGCTGCCAACACCCTCGCCACAGATATGATTTTCACCGCGATCGTCTCTGCCTTTTCATCGACTACAGTTTGCTACACAGCGAGCGTTACTCACTCATCTGACAGTTTCATCAGCAAGTACATCATGTCGGCCTGTCCTGCCGACTCTCCGTCGCTGCCAGGGTACTGCTTGTTCTACAGGGACTTCCACGAAAGCTGCTCTTTCGTCAGACTCATCTACACGTTCACTGCATTCTGATACTCTGCCGACTCAAGCACCTTGTGCAGTACAGGACTTACAGCTTGCATTTCCGACTCTTCGTCGCCTCCAGGACAATTCAGCTCTAGCAGTGAGTCCCTCGTTGTCCTAACTACGTGCCTACATTACCTCCTATTGTCCTGGTGCCCGAGCTCATCCGCCCCGGATCTAAATGCTCCACCAGCGACCCAAGGACGCAACAATCATGTACATTTTTCTCTCCTGCTACACCAAGCTTGTCCACACACAGCCTGCATCTCTTGGTACCGGACAACATGTTCCACAGCGACCCAGGGAACAGTAGCCTCGTATTTTTTGTTATATTGCTTTTCTTCCATTCCCTGGCAGGGGGAGTCCTATAGGCGAGTTAATCTTATACTCGCTCCATTATCTCATTATCTTAATAGCATAACTAATTGGCACTAATTACAGAAGCTACAATCCTTTCCCCAATTACAGGTAATACTCTTCTCACCTTGTTGGAGGGAGCTGAGGTGTAATCACCATATATGCAAGCGATTTGATGAATATCGAACAGTACAATCTCCAGTCAAGAATGTAGTTCTCAGTTTGGGTAGTTCACAGCAGACTACGACCGCATCCAGCTACAACGCTCTCGTTCCCCGATTTCAGACACTCACAATTCTCAATCGAGCTGCCACGCTCTCCCACATAGAGCTCCACGACTCCGGCCTCACTCAGCTCGCTGCTCTGGTCCAGGCTTCGTCTCAACGTCTACGACACTGCTGTATCCAGGACTACTAAATAAATATGAAACTCACTAAACACTGTGTATCTAATCAACCCAACAACGTAATATAACCGTACGTTACAATTTCATTTGAGGCCACGTATTTACTTATTTCATAATGAAAGTATATTATTTCATAGTAAATATATGTTTCTCGTGTTCTGCATTAAGCACCAACATTATAGTGAATAAATATACCATATTTCTTCATTGCTTTAGTAATGCTAGGAGGCTTTGAGTAGCTTTGGGTCATTAGGTGAACAGAATCTCCAATAGATGTGGCGAGAGTCGCGCTATCTCTCGCCCGGGCGAAAGTCGAAACTTATTTTCGAAATGATATATCTTGGTCCTCCAACAAGATATATTGCCTTTGGTGCACTCACAATAACGAGCATATCTCGGTCTTTCTGGAGCCATATAATATTTTAGGCTTTATAACCGTATCTTTGTTAATAAATTACACACTATATTGGCAAGTGCGTAGTGTGGAGGAGACCCCACGTGGTACAACAACAGTACAGTAATATTTCACCTTGAGCTGTCGTCGTCGAGGGAGGTAGGTCTGGTAGGGCAGGTGAAGCAAGTCTAGGCTTTTCAGGAAGGATAGGATAGAGGGAGTCAAAGCCTCTTTAGGAATCCTATGGGCACATATCCTAAGTGCCGGTGGTGTCGGGTAGGCGTCGTCCGCGCTGGGTCACATTGCAGTTCAAATCTAGCTCTCCCGACCTGCGCGGGGCTGCTGCGTGGGTAGGCTGTGCGCCGTCGCCGTCCACCAATCAGGGCACAGTCCTGCCTATAATATAAAATGTCTCCTTTGGTGGGCACTTTGAATGTGGTTCCCTACACACTCCTCCCGTCCCTATAGAACAATGGGTATACTAGAGGGGAAATGTTTCACTATATATAACATGTCTTTTTGTAAAATATCTTTGCCAGTTCCACACCAGGGGGTGGAGTTGCAAGCAAAGCCACAAAGGAGAACATTTCTGGTTTCATGAATGGGGCCAATTACAATTATTACCCAAATTATCTTTGCACTATACACGAACTGTTTCAACATTGCATACACTACACTATCTTTCCCTTTCCTTTTTTTGTTTTTTTTCTTTTGCCCTTATGCTCACACCAGGACATGCATACTCTGGTTTAGACCATACACTCGCCAGATTCACTCCCACGCAGACCCCATGGAACCACTCCGCGCACATATCACATTGCACCATAAACTTTCCATTGTATGGTTGCCGACACACACAGTAAAGGTCCTTGTATGTCACTCCACTGGGTCCTGAACCTGAGACATATGACGTTTAAACTTCTCAATCCAGCTAGGGCATGTACGGTCCTTGCACTTCTTTAGTTTATCGTGATTTGCTGTGATATTGTCATTCTGGAGCTTGACCCTGAATAAACAAGATGAGAACTTGTGGATGGGCGCTTCCACTGCGGTGAAAGCTTCCGGCACTGCCCCTTCACCTGTGCCGTGTCTAGCAGGTAAACTAGGTCCCTTTTCTCATAGACCTGTAGCCGTGCCCGTAGGTCATAATCTCTCTTCATTCGTTCCTGGTTTGTAGATAGAGACTTCCGTGCCAATCCATTGCGCCTTCTCAATTTCCCTTTGCAAATTTGCTAAGTAAGGTACTGCATCTGATTGAAGTTGCACCTTCCGGGGGTAGATTAAATCTATTGGCTGGTTGGTTTCCCAACCGAGCATTAACTTGCTGGGCGTGAAGCCAGTCTGTCGGTTCACACTAGACCTGATGGCCCCTGCTATGTGTTGAATATAGGTGTCCCAGCTGTCATGTTGGGAACAGGCATAACACCGCAATGCATCCATGATTGTTCTGTTATACCTTACCACCTGCCCATTCGCCTACGGCCTGTAGGCGGTAGTACGGGCCTTGTGGATGTGCATCAATTCACAGAGTTTCGTAAACAAGTCACTTTCAAAATTCCTGCCCTGGTCAGTGAAGATCTCAAACGGATACCCGAACCTGGTGAAGAACCCATCGAGTGCTGCTCGGGCGGTGTCCTCTGCCGTCTGGGACGGTAGTGGCACACTGTTACGACCCTGGGTTCTCCAGTGGAAACCAGAGGTCAAAATTGAGGTATTAAACTTTCTGGTAGTACAGTTAGGTGCATCACTAGCGGCAATTGTTTGTATCTTCCCTGCCAGACGTAAGACTATTGTTGTTTCTCAAAGAACATTTAAAGACTGAGCTGGGGTTGATTATTAAATAATAACATAGGCAACCAACTTTGCTTACTAATACTTTCTAATCATTTGTAAAGTAACAATACATTGCATAGGGGAAGATCTTTAATGTGCTTAGCTGCACGATCAATTAGGCTCCTTCCGGCACCACGACATGAGGGAGGCCAGCTGGTCGCTAGGAGCTCTCTCTTCTCTGGCTGGTATTCGTGCGGACGAGACCTACTCTGTGCTGCACCCCTACTCTTCTCCCTTCTCCTCTTACTTATTTCCCTTACCTAAGTTCCTGTACCCTTAAGTTAAGTATTATATGGTGTTAAGTGTGGCCTACTCTGGTAGTAACGATTGGTGAGACCTGGGGATAGTATTTTGCCAGTGTTTGGGGTACCCCTAAGTGTTGTGTTTTGTATTAGGGTCCCACGTGGTTTCCCTACCCTAAGCTGCATCCAGCTTCAGTGCTTATCCAGTAGTACTTTACCCTAGCTTGTTATTAGTGTAAACCTTGTATCCTGCCTAAGTGGACCAAGGCTTTTAACGTAAGATAGTGTGGTAAAGTTATTATTATTGTTATTGGTGTGAAGTATATGGGGGGTTGTTAAGGGGTTAATAAATAAGTACATGAATTACAGAGTATCCCTTCTTCCTATGTGGGAGCGCATTGATCAACCCTTAGACTAACATATATGGTCTAGTAGCAAGTTATTACTACAGTGGATAGTTTATTTTGGGGGGCCGGGCCTTTTAGCTCTCCCATATTTGATACTCTTGTCTTCTAACTACCCTTACCCCTTAATAGTACCAGTACCCCATAGAAGCCCCCACACAAATATTTATAACACACACACTCAATCCATTTAGTGAACTGATCTACCATCACCAGAAGATATTCGTTGCCTTTCAGAGTCTTAGGCAATGGTCCCAAAAATGTCCAAGTGTACCCTTTCCATTGGTGCACCCGCATGGTACTTAAGCAGCTCGTGCCTGCTGGTCTTGGATGCTTTTTGTTCATACTACAGTAGTGGCATGATGCCACATAGTTTGCAACGTCCGTTGATAGCCCATACCAGAAGTACCTTGATCTGACCCCGCTCCATTGTGCGATTTCGGCCCTGGTGGCTCATATCAGGTATATCATGGCACAGATTCAGTACCTCTTGCCTCAGGCTGGTGGGTATATACAAAAGCTTCTGGCGGCTCCCCCCTGATCTACTTTGTGCCACCACCAAAGCCCATTTTCCATGAGAAATGCCTCTTTGTTTAACCAGTAGTATTTTGTTGCGGGACTAGCTCTGAACAGGTCACCTTCTTCTGGCTGACGGCCTCCCACCCATTCTCTTACCATTCTCATGTCCGGGTCTCTCTCCGTCTGCTCCTGTAACTCGAGTAAATGCAATCCTAGTCTGTCCGCCTTTATTCTGGTGATGATCCTAATGCTTACTACTTCTGGGGCCACTGCATCTTCCTCCTTATCCCGAGACTCCGCAGGCTTACTTCGGCATCGTCACCAGGGTCCCATGGGAAGACAGCCAAGTTGGAATCCTCCGACCACCAGTCTTGAATAGGGGGCTATAGTACTCACTTGTCTAATCGTCCCCCGGATCTGAACATTACATGCACATCTGAACGACCCCGTAGCCAGTGGGACGACGTCATCTACCGTCTCCTGGAAGGTCGCCCAGTTCTGATGTGCCCTGCGACAATATGGACATCCTCCACGAACGGCAGGACCTGCACTTACACGTCCTGGCGAAAGTGGGTACATGCCTGTTGAGCGCCTCCTTCCCTGGATAAAAGAGTCTGCATTGTTGTGTTTTTTACCTGCTCTATGTTGGATTTTTAGATCAATTGGCTCAGGCTCCTCCAGCCAACGTGCTAGTTGGCCCTGGGGGGTTCTTAAACCTATCCAGCCAGACCAAGCTGCCGTGGTCAGTGCGAATGGTAAAAGGCCGCCCCAAGAGACAGTGCCGGAAAAGCTGATAAACCTGACTACTGCCAATAACTCTTACTCTTTCCTCGTGGTGCAATACCTTCTCTGTTCTGGGGGTCAATGCGAAGCTGGGCATAAGCAATTACCTTTTCTTTCTTATCTTGAACCTGTAGCAGCTCCGCTCCTATCGCCCAGTCGGAGGCATCGTAGTCCAGGATGAAGGGGTCATGTCCATTACGTAATCCCAGCATCGGAGCTGGAGTTAGGCCATTTTGATAGCTGCAAAGGCCTCCTGATGCTTGTCTCCCATTCGAATCTGTTTCCCGCCGGTCAGTGCTTATAGGGGTGGCGGCTAACTCTGCGAATCCCTTTATGAAGCCCGATGGTAGTTGGCCAGTCCAGAAATCTTCCCACGTCCTTTGGATGACCCAGGCTTTTGCCATTTCACCACTGTGTCTATCGCCTCTTTTCTCAGTTCTAGTCCCGCCCTGCAAACCATTCTGCCTAGGAACTCAACCCGCTTCTTAAAGAGGGCACATTTTTGTGGTTTCAGGCGTTAACCATAGGTCCTGAATCTCTCAAATACCTGCGCTAGGTTGGAGAGGTGGCTTTGGAATGAATCGGCCAGCAGTAGGATGTCATCCAAGAATGCTAGCAGTTTCCCAATTTAGCTCCCGCAACACCAAGTTCATGACCCTGGCGTAGGTAGCCGGAGCATTACAGAGACCAAAGGCCATTTTCCTAAATTCAAACAGTCCATACTTTGTGATGAATGCCGTCTTCTTCCGGTCTTCTTCTGCTATGTTGATCTGATAATAGGCCGAGTTGGCATCTAGCTTGCTAAACCATTCGTTTCCTGCCAAGGCGTCCAGGCACTCATCGACTAGGAGGAGTGGGTACACGTCCTTTATGGTGCGAGAGTTCAACTCTCGATAGTCTACACACCACCGAACTGACGCATCGCATTTCCTTACCTGAACTGGTGCCGATGCCCACTCAAATACTGACAGTTGGATGTCGAGCATGCGCTGAAGGTGTCCTTTCTCCTCCTGTGCGAAGCATGCGGGTGTTCGTCGTATTTTTTGCTTCACGGGTCTTGCATTACCCGAGTCGATACGGTGAGATACCTCCTTGAACGATCCCAGGTCAAATTCACTTGCGGCAAAGATGTCCTGGAAGTTCCATAACAGGTGCGTCAGTTGGCTTGCCTGTTCTGATGTCAGCGTTTCTTCGACGTCCTGTACCATGGTCATCATATGAGGAGGTAGTTTGACTTGAGTTTCACTTGGTACCCTCCCCACTGCCCTTGCTACTACCGCTGGACCCGGCCCCGGTAGAATTTCCCATACTGCCTCTGCATTGGCCACATGCATCCGCCTCTTTAATGTAATATTCTGTCCTGTTACATTGAGTACACATACCTTCAGGGTTCCTCCCTCCTGATGGAGTGTGCGAACCACTGGCACCTGCCCATCCTCCAGGGGCTCCACTATACACTGGGGCATGCTTTTATCCAGTTCACATTTGACCCTGGCCACTGAATGTGGTGGGATAACAGTGTATTGGGACACCGCTACTTTAGCGATGCACGGAGCTAGGTTAGGGTTAGGCTCCTCCTCTTCTCTAACTGCATGGGAATCACCTGTCCCTGTAATATCATTTGGGACTTGTCCAGGACTATACTGGCACCGTATCTTTTCATGAAATTGAGCCCTAGCAATATGTTGTCTGCAATGGGCGCCACATACACTCCCACAGTGTATTCCCGTCCCGAACCAGCAAGGGGATGGGGCCCACCAGTGTTCCCGTAAGGTGCATACGTTTCCCCGCTGTGCTTAAGGTTATGTGTTGTATCACCTGGGGTGGTGGGTTCAGCTGTTGATGGATCTCCTGGGAGATAATGGTGACCTCGGCCGCTGTATCCACAATCGCCTTGACCTTCACGTCCCCGATCTGGACTGGGATCCAAAACATAGAGCCGGATCTGAGCTGTCTGATGGTTATTTGATCTCTTCCCCCGTCCTGCTCTTCCGTGTCCGACATCCCTTGGCCCGCAACTATCGTGTTCTCCCTTTCTAGGCCTGTTGAACATTGGGTCGGGACCCGGCAGCGTTTAAAGACTCTTTCTCGTCCTCGAATGAAACGCGCAGCTTGTTGCCCAGGGGGTCCCTGAGCCGGCGGCTTTCCTCCCCGTCACTTCCGGGTTCCGGGCAATCCCGAGCCATGTGACCCTCTTTCCTACATCTGAAACACTGCATCAGTCACCTGGGGGATGGGGTACGACGATTATGCGGCGATAGGATAGCCGTCGTGAGACGCCTCAAACCCTCACACACCTGGTCCAATCTCCAGCTGAGTTCTGAGAAACCTGCTACCAAGACGTCCAGTTTCACCTCCGTGTCCATGGAAGATGAATGGCACAAGCCTGCACTCGACGGGTAGTGAGTGCCGGTTCCACAGCCTGCGGGGCTGGTAGCTGGTGAGGTGCCCGGTGTCGAGCGCCGAGAAGAGTCTTTACTCCTGGGTGGCTGCTCATACCGGGAGTACCTGCCCACTGCATTCACTCTTACTGCTGGCCCCTGGGACCCACGGCGATGGTAGTCGTGCCTGCTTGAACCTGCGGAGTCGTGGATTGCTATGGCATTGTGCTGGAAGGCTTGGGCCCGGTCAATAGCCTCCGCCATTGACGAATTCCTTGCATTGGCAATGTATTCCGCCAGACTCTTGTCCTGTAATCCCTGGCCAAATCTCATTACTGCGATTTGTTCCACTTCCCATCGTGGAACGTGTTTGTAGGCCCGATGAGCCAAGTGGTGGGCCCTATCTGCCCAATCAGCGATATCCTCTTCTGGTTCCTGCTGAGCCTGGTTAAACTTCATCATGGCTACATCCAGAACTTCCCTATCGCCAAATAGCTTGATCATCTTATGCATCATGCGATTATAATCGATCGACGGTTCTCTGTCCAGTAAGTGATTGTAAAAATCACTCACCTTACCCTTGAGGCACCACCCTAACTGTGTCAATAACGTAGGCCCACTCCAGTCCTTTTCCGAGGCATAAGACGTGAAACGGCGGTAGAAGGTGGCCCAATCTGACTTCCCGTCATAATCCAATCCAACGGTGGTGTACGGAAGGTCTCTTTCTGTTGGCGATAACCTGTCCGCCTGCTGCGGGATAGGCATCCGAATCGGAAGTCCGAGAGCTGTGTGACGAGTGTCGAGCTGGCCGTCTCCTTGATCGAGCTGATCGATGGTGGGGGGGGGACTCCCCTGCCGAGTACCTTGCGAGCCGCTAGCCCTGGAGTAGGCTGGTGACTGAACCCAGCGTCCACGCCGTCCGCCACTGGCGGCACCCCTAGAGGAATAGCGGGTACCCGTTTTGCTGGACGAGGATGATGAACGACTACCTGCCCCCATGACCTGAGGGCCCGGGGCCCTGTTGGGACAGGTCCACCTCAAACGATATAGCAGCCATCATATCGGGTGTGGCCCGAAGGCGGTTGATATCATAAATGTTGTCCTCCATGATCTCATGGCGACGCCGAAACTTGATAATGTGAGCGGCTGTTACGACCCTGGGTTCTCCAGTGGAAACCAGAGGTCAAAATTGAGGTATTAAACTTTCTAGTAGTACAAGTTGAGTGCAACTCGAACAGCAATTGTTTGTATTTTCCCTGCCAGACGTAAGACTATTATTGTTTCTCAAAGAGCATTTAAAGACTGAACTGGGGGTTGATTATTAAATAATAACATAGGCACCAACTTTGCTTACTAATACTTTCTAATCATTCATAAAGTAACAATACGTTGCATAGGGGAAGATCTTTAATGTGCTTAGCTGCACGATCAATTAGGCTCCTTCCGGCACCACGACATGAGGGAGGCCAGCTGGTCGCTAGGAGCTCTCTCTTCTCTGGCTGGTGTTCGTGCGGATAAGACCTACTCTGTGGCTGCACCCCTACTCTTCTCCCTTCTCCTCTTACTTATTTCCCTTACCTGAAGTTCCTGTACCCTTAAGTTAAGTATTATATGGTGTTAAGTGTGCCTACTCTGGTAGTAAATATTGGTGAGACCTGGGGTTAGTATTTGCCAGTGTTTTGGGTACCCCTAAGTGTTGTGTTTTGTATTAGGGTACCACATGGTCTCGCTACCCTAAGCTGCATCCAGCTTCAGTGCTTATCCAGTAGTACTTTACCCTAGCTTGTTTAGTGTAAACCTTGTATCCTGCCTACGTGGACCAAGGCTTTTAACGTAAGATAGTGTGGTAAAGTTATTATTATTATTGTTATTGGTGTGAGTGTATATGGGGGGTTGTTAAGGGGTTAATAAATAAGTACATGATTTACAGAGTATCCCTTTTTCCTATGTGGGAGTGCATTGATCAACCCTTAGACTAACATATATGGTCTAGTAGCAAGTTATTACTACTGTGGATAGTTTATTTTGGGGGCCGGGCCTTTTAGCTCTCCCATATTTGATACTCTTGTCTTCTAACTACCCTTACCCCTTAATAGTACCAGTACCCCATAGAAGCCACACATCTATATTTGTAACAAGTGGGGGCCTGTCCGGGATGAACATTATAAGTGTAAAAAATTAGAATCTTGAGTGCCAAAATTAAAATTTTTTGTTTTCCGCAGAACGGTTGTGTGCTAGCCTAGGGTCCAGCTCATCTAGCAAAGGACATTCTTGCACTGACTGGACACCCAGCTGGATCCCTTCACGATTAAGGTTAGTGTGGCCTTGTGTTAGGGGCCGTGCAAATTTTTGTTTTTTTTTCCAATTTTTATTTTTTAATTTTTTCTTTGGCTGGGAGCTAAAATTATTAGTGATGTCTTCTGAAATGAAAAGACTGGCAAGGGAGCCTTCAGTGGTAGAGATAAAGAAACTTAAAAAGTCTAATTTAGTATTGTTAAGCCAGGAATTTGGCCTAGTG
This sequence comes from Procambarus clarkii, assembly GCF_040958095.1. NCBI lineage: Eukaryota > Metazoa > Arthropoda > Malacostraca > Decapoda > Cambaridae > Procambarus > Procambarus clarkii. The sequence continues at coordinate 32,945,107 of NC_091169.1, forward strand.
GTGTAGTGGTAAGACACTCGCCTGGCGTTCCGCGAGCGCTATGTCATGGGTTCGTATCCTGGCCGGGGAGGATTTACTGGGCGCAATTCCTTAACTGTAGCCTCTGTTTAACGCAACAGTAAAATGTGTACTTGGATGAAAAAACGATTCTTCGCGGCAGGGGATCGTATTCCAGGGACCTGCCCGAAACGCTACGCGTACTAGTGGCTGTACAAGAATGTAACAACTCTTGTATATATCTTCAAAAAAAAAAAAAAAAAAAATTAAATGATGCGGATAAAAAGTGGACTTTGGTGAATGAAATATTACAACATTGTATTGATGAAGAACTATTGGCAAGTGATACACCTTTATGCCAGCCTAGCCAAGCAGAAAGTGCAACTCATAGGGATAGAGAATTAGCTTTAGAGTTAGCAAAAATAAAATTAGAGGAGCAAAGACTCAAAACCAAGGAGGCTAAAATTAGAGCGAATGCCACTGGACCTCCACCTGCCGGGGATTCAAACCCCAGGCATTATGAGAAAAAGCATAATTTGCCTGAATTTTCCGAGTCAGACCCTGAAAGGTTTTTCAACCATTTTCAGAGATTGGCCATGTCCATGAACTGGCCAAAGGAAGAGTGGGTGAAAATCCTACAGGGAAGACTTAGGGGTAAAGCACAAGATATTTTTATAAACATGCCTGACGACGAGTGTTTCGAATATGATAAAGTCAGGGAATGTATTTTGCGGGCATATGAAATTACTCCTGAAGCTCACCGCCAAGTTTATCGTAACCTTAGGCCTACTCACAACCAACCGCTCACTGAATTTGTGAATGATCAAATTCGATTGTTTGATAGATGGATTCGCTCGGCGAAAGCCGAAACATACGAGGCTCTCAGGAACTTAATTTTAATGGAGCATTTTATAGATATTATGCCAGAGAATGTTTCACAGTACATTAAAGGAAGGATAGAGATAAATTCTAAAATAGGGGATTTGGCCAAGTTGGCAGAAAACTACCAATTGGCGGGCAAAAGGCCCAATAAAAATAATTATACCCCACAGAGTAGCAAAACTTATACCTACAGCCAGTCCAGACCAGCTCATTCTAACCCTTTACCTAATGCACCTTCTGTTTCAGACATAACTAACCCTGTTAAAGTGTCTAGCCCCACGGCACCTAAGGGTGAACCGAAGGGTAATTCTGTTAGTAATGTCTCTTCTCCCCGACGTTTTTGTGGTCACTGTAATCGTCCAAACCACACTATTAGTCGTTGTTGGCAACTGTACCCTGAAAAAAGACCCAATGCTCTAGTTGTGACACAGGGCTTGAGGCCTTCGGAAGGGTTAGGGAGTAAGACCCCCAACCCACAGTGGTTGGACTTGCTTACCCCATTCTTATCGAAAGGGAGACTACTTTTGTCTGAGGGTTCTTCCTGGAAGGAAGTGGTGATCTTCTGAGACACCGGTGCCATCCAGACTTTAATTTTAGAGAGTGCGTTGCAAGGTGCCAACACTCTCGACACTGGAGAGGTGGTACTGGTCGAGGGTGTCACTAGTGATACTCGAGCGGTACCCCTCCATAAGGTTACCCTGGAATCTGATTTCCACAAGGGTGTTTGTACAGTCGGAGTCACTTCATACCTACCTTTCCCTAATGTTGATGTAATAGTTGGTAATGATTTAGCAGGGGACTCCAGACTGCCTATTATGTTGCCTACCCCTAAGGTTTGCCTGGATCCACCCGCCGCAGAGGATAATGTTGTGTACCCTGCGTGCGCGGTGACCAGGTCTATGGGACTTAAATGTAAGGGCAGCCCTGTGCTTGCCAAGGTGGTAAATCCCAAGGTCACGAGGAGCTTTCCGAGTGGTGAAAGCCAAGTGGACCTCGCGGACACATTCATGGCCCGACTCGATGACGTGGCCGAGGACATTGTGGAGAGCCTGCCACCTCCATCTACAGAGAGTAGTGGGGAGGTGGAGGAGAACACTGTTGAGCCTCGGCCAATGGCATCTGACCAAGGCCTAGATGCCTCCTTGAGTGAGTTACAGAAAGCTGACCCCACTCTTGCAGATTGTCATGAGACAGCTGTCTCTATGGAGGAAATTGTAGACGCAGCAACTGGGTACTACTACAATGATCGGATTTTGATGAGAAAATGGAGACCACAGAGTGCTCCCTTGTCAAATGAGTGGGAGGTAGTCCACCAGGTTATGTTGCCGACCTGCTATAGAGAAAGAGTTTTGGCAGCTGCTCATGATGATCCTATGGGGGGACATCAAGGTATTAATATTACGTATCACAAAATTTTAAAGTATTTTTTCTGGCCCAAGCTGAAAAGCGATGTGGCAAAATTTTGTAATGCGTGTGTTGTTTGTCAACTGGTTGGGAAACCAAACTAGACTCCACCTAAAGCTCCTCTAAGGCCTATTGTCGTGCCAGAGGAACCATTTTCTCATGTGGTAATGGACTGTGTTGGACCATTACCTAGAACTAAGTCTGGTAATATTTACCTAATCACGATGATGTGTATCACTACTCGTTACCCAGAGGCTTTTGCTGTAAGGAACATCCGAGCAAAAACTGTTGTTGCTCATATTTTGCAATTTTTTTCCACTTTTGGACTGCCTCGGGTTGTGCAAACTGACAATGGTACTAATTTTAAGTCTGATGTTTTTGAGCAATTTTGTAAGGAACATGGAATAACTCATAAGGTTTCCAGCCTATACCATCCACAGAGTCAGGGGGTAATTGAACGTTTCCATCAAACTCTGAAGCAGATGTTGAAGACATCGTGCGAGAGTTCCCACACCTTCTGGGATGAGAATTTACCGTATGTTTTGTTTGCGGCTAGAGAGGGATTACAAAGTTCACTGGGCTGTTCTCCTTTTGAGTTAGTCTTTGGCCATAAAGTTCGTGGACCCTTGCAAATGTTACAGGAGAATCTGTTAGGGAACGTAACGTTATCCGAAGGTTCGGCTTTCTTTGCGCAACACCACCAGAGACTCAAGGACTGCAAGGCGGCTGCATTTAAGTATCTTGGCAAGGCCCAAGAAAAGATGAAAGAACGTAACGATGCTAAATCTAAGTTACGGGTATTTCAGCCTGGCGACCCTGTCCTGGTATTAAAGCCTCGACTAGGGAACACTATGTCCCACAAGTACGAAGGCCCCTACATTGTGACAGAAAAGTCTGGGGACCTGACGTACAAAGTGAGGCACTCTGACAAACGTAACCAGGTAATGCTCATACATGTAAATCGACTGAAGAAGTTCCAGGGCCCCAGGCCCATTGCACTAACCAATGTTTCCATTTCCAGTGAGAGAGGGGATGATTGTTCTGGGGACCCAAGTAATCTCATTTTCAATAATTCTAGTTCTGTGAATGCTGTGGAGGGACTGTCCCATTTGCAGATGGCCCAACGTGAAGAGGTGCAGTCGTTGGTTGATGAATTCTCCAGTCTGTTCGGGGAGGTCCCGACCCAGACTGATGCCATTTGCCATGATGTCGAGTTGACGGACTACACTCCCATTCGCCTTCAACCCTATCGGATGAGTCCAGAAAAGAAGGCCATCGTACGGAAGGAGGTCGACTTCTTGCTCCAGCACGGCCTCATCCGGCCGAGCCAGCTCCCAGCAAACACAAATCATCTACACAACGTTCGCCTATCTCTTCCCATAGGTGTGGGAATGATTTGCATTGAGAATGGTGCAGGAGAGCCTTTGAGAAACTTTTACTCAAAAAATCCAAACACAAAGGTTTAATTATAAATTGTTTTTCTACAATTATTTTCTTCCAAATGTAAAACAAATAGTTTTTACATGTTTAAATATAAAATTTATGGTGTTTTTTTGTAAAATTCATTAATAAATTGTGAATGATATATATTGGCTGAGTGAAACCTTTAAAATCCATTTAGTTATAATTTGAACAGAAAAAAGTATTTTTCCAAATTTTCTAAAAATCGCTCTTTTTAACACAATTTGACTCCTTATACATTCCACTAAACACTATATCATGTTTAAATATATAATTTATGTATTATTCTCTAAAATAATTTATATAAATTATATAAGTTGCTGGAAAGTGGTGTTAAAGATTCTGAAAACTTTTTGTTGTGTTAATATGTTCTTATTAATTATGTCTCAAGTTCACAGTTTATCAAACAAGAATATTAACATTCGTCAACTCTTAAAATCTTATATGTTATCTTGCTGGTGCAAAAAAGGGTGAATCTTTAGGAACAGCTATAGTATCTATATATCACAAATGGTGTTTTCCCTAACTCAAACAATGTAGGGTTTATTATTCTACACATATTTCTAATGACTCTTAGATGTTTACATTCTCTGAAGTATAATTGTGAAGGCTGTGTCCATCACTCTCAACACAGATTCTTAAACTCGTCTCTGCAGGTTCAACTATATAATTAGTTTCCATTTTGAATCTCCATGGACATTTGTATCCAAAATGAAACCAATGTGGTTTCCTTCAGCGCCTTCAGCCAGCACATTTGCTCATTCATTTCCACAGAGTCCAACAAGGTAGGGGATTTACAGAAATTTGTATATTCATATTGTTATATATTAAAAATATGAATGCAGTTCAATATGATAAGACAAATACATGAGTTTATGATAAATTCGTTTTCTGTGATATACCATTGATATGCTCTTTTTTTCTTTAAACGGCAGACTAAACTAAAGTGCTCACATCAACAGATTTGATGTATAAATGGTCAACGCTCAACAGAGTTAGTATAAATGTATTAGTATAAATCTTACTTGTCTCATTGTTAATTCACATTCAATGTCAACTTGTGGTTGCATTGTACAAGGCCAACACAGATGATCGAAGGAAACTAACTCTGCTCTAGTTCCATGAAGTTGCTATTTGGTCTTTACTCAATGCATTGTACATGCATTGTACAAGGCCAACACAGATGATCGAAGGAAACTAACTCTGCTCTAGTTCCATGAAGTTGCTATTTGGTCTTTATTGAAATTTGACAAGGCAGAGTGGCCTGCAACAACTACACCATCTCCACATCTAGTTCATGCTCCAGACATAAATCATGACACTGGTCCTGTGTATCCTGCTGCTGACCCGTCAACACCTGGCCCGTCGGGTGTGAGGCGCCCTCTCTTCACGTCTACACCTAGTGCTGAAGCTGAATCTGATGAAGATAATTCATATTCCACATTAGTGTTTGAAAACAATAGTGAGAGCGTCGATTCAGACAGTAGTTTATTGCCAACCCAGAGACAACAGCGACGTGTTGTTATAGCAGAGACTCGCCTGAACTATAAATTGAAACATGAGCTGGTAAAAATCCCCAAACGTCGCAGGTGTGA
>NC_091169.1:32950945-32980945 GCF_040958095.1 Procambarus clarkii
TTTCAATCATCTATTTGTTTCTCGTTAAAATACTGAGTAAGATATTGAAAAGGGGAGAAGTTCGGTTTTTATTGCATATATCGACGTTTCAGCCGGATTAGAGCGGTTTTACGTGTACATCTTCCATCGTTAATATAAACGGAAAATCAAGAACATTATAGTTAATTCTAATGAAAACACATTGTTTTTTATCATTTGTATTGGAAACAACATTGTCATATGTCTTTTCTTGGATCTAAATAATACGAAACGTCGCTCTATGATTTGAAGTTAAAATCCTCAAATATGGTTATATAGTGACTTTTTTCACGTTTCTCATGTAGTTTGATATTACGTAAATATATTAATTTTTACCAATATTTCGATACTATTTCATGTAGTATCACGATATGTGATTTGGCCTTCAAATCTCAGAATTTCGCATAATATTGCATTTTAAGCAAGTTTTCTTGCATTTTGTTTCGTACGAAAAATCATCGAATATAGCAATATTTTGACGTTTATCATCTCCTTTTCCTTCATGTGATTTAAGCAAAATATCATCGAATTAGGCAATATTTTGCCGTTTTCCACGTTTTTGTGAGTTTTCAGTCCATGGGTTTTAATTCATATATATACGATAAAAATGATGCAAACACATAATTGATTAGATAATAACCTTAAATTCTTCATTTTGAATCATCTATTTGTTTCACGTTAAAATACTGAGTAAGATATTGAAAAGGGGAGAAGTTCGGTTTTTATTGCATATATCGACGTTTCAGCCGGATTAGAGCGGTTTTACGTGTACATCTTCCATCGTTAATATAAACGGAAAATCAAGAACATTATAGTTAATTCTAATGAAAACACATTGTTTTTTATCATTTGTATTGGAAACAACATTGTCATATGTCTTTTCTTGGAACTAAATAATACGAAACCTCGCTCTATGATTTGAAGTTAAAATCCTCAAATATGGTTATATAGTGACTTTTTTCACGTTTTTCATGTAGTTTGATATTACGTAAATATATTCATTTTTACCAATATTTCGATACTATTTCATGTAGTATCACGATATGTGATTTGGCCTTCAAATCTCAGAATTTCGCATAATATTGCATTTTAAGCAAGTTTTCTTGCATTTTGTTTCGTACGGAAAATCATCGAATTTAGCAATATTTTGACGTTTATCATCCCCTTTTCCTTCATGTGATTTAAACAAAATATCATCGAATTAGGCAATATTTTGCCGTTTTCCACGTATTTGTGAATTTTCCGTCCATGGGTATTAATTCATATATATACGATAAAAATGATGCAAACACATAATTGATTAGATAATAACCTTAAATACTTCATTTTCAATCATCTATTTGTTTCTCGTTAAAATACTGAGTAAGATGTTGAAAAGGGGAGAAGTTCGGTTTTTATTGCATATATCGACGTTTCAGCCGGATTAGAGCGGTTTTACGTGTACATCTTCCCTCGTTATTATAAACGGAAAATCAAGAACATTATAGTTAATTCTAATGAAAACACATTGTTTTTTATCATTTGTATTGGAAACAACATTGTCATATGTCTTTTCTTGGAACTAAATAATACGAAACCTCGCTCTATGATTTGAAGTTAAAATCCTCAAATATGGTTATATAGTGACTTTTTTCTCGTTTTTCATGTAGTTTGATATTACGTAAATATATTCATTTTTACCAATATTTCGATACTATTTCATGTAGTATCACGATATGTGATTTGGCCTTCAAATCTCAGAATTTCGCATAATATTGCATTTTAAGCAAGTTTTCTTGCATTTTGCTTCGTACGAAAAATCATCGAATTTAGCAATATTTTAACGTTTATCATCTCCTTTTCCTTCATGTGATTTAAACAAAATATCATCGAATTAGGCAATATTTTGCCGTTTTCCACGTTTTTGTGAACTTTCCTTCCATTGTTATTAATTCATATATATATACGATAAAAATGATGCAAACACATAATTGATTAGATAATAACCTTAAATACTTCATTTTCAATCATCTATTTGTTTCTCGTTAAAATACTGAGTAAGATATTGAAAAGGGGAGAAGTTCGGTTTTTATTGCATATATCGACGTTTCAGCCGGATTAGAGCGGTTTTACGTGTACATCTTCCATCGTTAATATAAACGGAAAATCAAGAACATTATAGTTAATTCTAATGAAAACACATTGTTTTTTATCATTTGTATTGGAAACAACATTGTCATATGTCTTTTCTTGGATCTAAATAATACGAAACGTCGCTCTATGATTTGAAGTTAAAATCCTCAAACATGGTTATATAGTGACTTTTTTCACGTTTCTCATGTAGTTTGATATTACGTAAATATATTCATTTTTACCAATATTTCGATACTATTTCATGTAGTATCACGATATGTGATTTGGCCTTCAAATCTCAGAATTTCGCATAATATTGCATTTTAAGCAAGTTTTCTTGCATTTTGTTTCGTACGAAAAATCATCGAATATAGCAATATTTTGACGTTTATCATCTCCTTTTCCTTCATGTGATTTAAACAAAATATCATCGAATTAGGCAATATTTTGCCGTTTTCCACGTTTTTGCGAATTTTCAGTCCATGGGTTTTAATTCATATATATACGATAAAAATGATGCAAACACATAATTGATTAGATAATAACCTTAAATACTTCATTTTCAATCATCTATTTGTTTCTCGTTAAAATACTGAGTAAGATGTTGAAAAGGGGAGAAGTTCGGTTTTTATTGCATATATCGACGTTTCAGCCGGATTAGAGCGGTTTTACGTGGACATCTTCTCTCGTTAATATAAACGGAAAATCAAGAACATTATAGTTAATTCTAATGAAAACACATTGTTTTTTATCATTTGTATTGGAAACAACATTGTCATATGTTTTTTCTTGGAACTAAATAATACGAAACCTCGCTCTATGATTTGAAGTTAAAATCCTCAAATATGGTTATATAGTGACTTTTTTCTCGTTTTTCATGTAGTTTGATATTACGTAAATATATTCATTTTTACCAATATTTCGATAGTATTTCATGTAGTATCACGATATGTGATTTGGCCTTCAAATCTCAGAATTTCGCATAATATTGCATTTTAAGCAAGTTTTCTTGCATTTTGCTTCGTACGAAAAATCATCGAATTTAGCAATATTTTAACGTTTATCATCTCCTTTTCCTTCATGTGATTTAAACAAAATATCATCGAATTAGGCAATATTTTGCCGTTTTCCACGTTTTTGTGAACTTTCCGTCCATTGTTATTAATTCATATATATATACGATAAAAATGATGCAAACACATAATTGATTAGATAATAACCTTAAATACTTCATTTTCAATCATCTATTTGTTTCTCGTTAAAATACTGAGTAACATATTGAAAAGGGGAGAAGTTCGGTTTTTATTGCATATATCGACGTTTCAGCCGGATTAGAGCGGTTTTACGTGTACATCTTCCATCGTTAATATAAACGGAAAATCAAGAACATTATAGTTAATTCTAATGAAAACACATTGTTTTTTATCATTTGTATTGGAAACAACATTGTCATATGTCTTTTCTTGGATCTAAATAATACGAAACGTCGCTCTATGATTTGAAGTTAAAATCCTCAAATATGGTTATATAGTGACTTTTTTCACGTTTCTCATGTAGTTTGATATTACGTAAATATATTCATTTTTACCAATATTTCGATACTATTTCATGTAGTATCACGATATGTGATTTGGCCTTCAAATCTCAGAATTTCGCATAATATTGCATTTTAAGCAAGTTTTCTTGCATTTTGTTTCGTACGAAAAATCATCGAATATAGCAATATTTTGACGTTTATCATCTCCTTTTCCTTCATGTGATTTAAACAAAATATCATCGAATTAGGCAATATTTTGCCGTTTTCCACGTTTTTGTGAATTTTCAGTCCATGGGTTTTAATTCATATATATACGATAAAAATGATGCAAACACATAATTGATTAGATAATAACCTTAAATTCTACATTTTGAATCGTCTATTTGTTTCACGTTAAAATACTGAGTAAGATATTGAAAAGGGGAGAAGTTCGGTTTTTATTGCATATATCGACGTTTCAGCCGGATTAGAGCGGTTTTACGTGTACATCTTCCATCGTTAATATAAACGGAAAATCAAGAACATTATAGTTAATTCTAATGAAAACACATTGTTTTTTATCATTTGTATTGGAAACAACATTGTCATATGTCTTTTCTTGGAACTAAATAATACGAAACCTCGCTCTATGATTTGAAGTTAAAATCCTCAAATATGGTTATATAGTGACTTTTTTCACGTTTTTCATGTAGTTTGATATTACGTAAATATATTCATTTTTACCAATATTTCGATACTATTTCATGTAGAATCACGATATGTGATTTGGCCTTCAAATCTCAGAATTTTGCATAATATTGCATTTTAAGCAAGTTTTCTTGCATTTTGTTTCGTACGGAAAATCATCGAATTTAGCAATATTTTGACGTTTATCATCCCCTTTTCCTTCATGTGATTTAAACAAAATATCATCGAATTAGGCAATATTTTGCCGTTTTCCACGTTTTTGTGAATTTTCCGTCCATGGGTATCAATTCATATATATACGATAAAAATGATGCAAACACATAATTGATTAGATAATAACCTTAAATACTTCATTTTCAATCATCTATTTGTTTCTCGTTAAAATACTGAGTAAGATGTTGAAAAGGGGAGAAGTTCGGTTTTTATTGCATATATCGACGTTTCAGCCGGATTAGAGCGGTTTTACGTGTACATCTTCCCTCGTTAATATAAACGGAAAATCAAGAACATTATAGTTAATTCTAATGAAAACACATTGTTTTTTATCATTTGTATTGGAAACAACATTGTCATATGTCTTTTCTTGGAACTAAATAATACGAAACCTCGCTCTATGATTTGAAGTTAAAATCCTCAAATATGGTTATATAGTGACTTTTTTCACGTTTCTCATGTAGTTTGATATTACGTAAATATATTCATTTTTACCAATATTTCGATACTATTTCATGTAGTATCACGATATGTGATTTGGCCTTCAAATCTCAGAATTTCGCATAATATTGCATTTTAAGCAAGTTTTCTTGCATTTTGTTTCGTACGAAAAATCATCGAATATAGCAATATTTTGACGTTTATCATCTCCTTTTCCTTCATGTGATTTAAACAAAATATCATCGAATTAGGCAATATTTTGCCGTTTTCCACGTTTTTGCGAATTTTCAGTCCATGGGTTTTAATTCATATATATACGATAAAAATGATGCAAACACATAATTGATTAGATAATAACCTTAAATACTTCATTTTCAATCATCTATTTGTTTCTCGTTAAAATACTGAGTAAGATGTTGAAAAGGGGAGAAGTTCGGTTTTTGTTGCATATATCGACGTTTCAGCCGGATTAGAGCGGTTTTACGTGGACATCTTCTCTCGTTAATATAAACGGAAAATCAAGAACATTATAGTTAATTCTAATGAATACACATTGTTTTTTATCATTTGTATTGGAAACAACATTGTCATATGTTTTTTCTTGGAACTAAATAATACGAAACCTCGCTCTATGATTTGAAGTTAAAATCCTCAAATATGGTTATATAGTGACTTTTTTCTCGTTTTTCATGTAGTTTGATATTACGTAAATATATTCATTTTTACCAATATTTCGATAGTATTTCATGTAGTATCACGATATGTGATTTGGCCTTCAAATCTCAGAATTTCGCATAATATTGCATTTTAAGCAAGTTTTCTTGCATTTTGCTTCGTACGAAAAATCATCGAATTTAGCAATATTTTAACGTTTATCATCTCCTTTTCCTTCATGTGATTTAAACAAAATATCATCGAATTAGGCAATATTTTGCCGTTTTCCACGTTTTTGTGAACTTTCCGTCCATTGTTATTAATTCATATATATATACGATAAAAATGATGCAAACACATAATTGATTAGATAATAACCTTAAATACTTCATTTTCAATCATCTATTTGTTTCTCGTTAAAATACTGAGTAACATATTGAAAAGGGGAGAAGTTCGGTTTTTATTGCATATATCGACGTTTCAGCCGGATTAGAGCGGTTTTACGTGTACATCTTCCATCGTTAATATAAACGGAAAATCAAGAACATTATAGTTAATTCTAATGAAAACACATTGTTTTTTATCATTTGTATTGGAAACAACATTGTCATATGTCTTTTCTTGGAACTAAATAATACGAAACCTCGCTCTATGATTTGAAGTTAAAATCCTCAAATATGGTTATATAGTGACTTTTAATAATCTAATCAATTATGTGTTTGCATCATTTTTATCGTATATATATATGAATTAATAACAATGGACGGAAAGTTCACAAAAACGTGGAAAACGGCAAAATATTGCCTAATTCGATGATATTTTGTTTAAATCACATGAAGGAAAAGGAGATGATAAACGTTAAAATATTGCTAAATTCGATGATTTTTCGTACGAAGCAAAATGCAAGAAAACTTGCTTAAAATGCAATATTATGCGAAATTCTGAGATTTGAAGGCCAAATCACATATCGTGATACTACATGAAATACTATCGAAATATTGGTAAAAATGAATATATTTACGTAATATCAAACTACATGAAAAACGAGAAAAAAGTCACTATATAACCATATTTGAGGATTTTAACTTCAAATCATAGAGCGAGGTTTCGTATTATTTAGTTCCAAGAAAAAACATATGACAATGTTGTTTCCAATACAAATGATAAAAAACAATGTGTTTTCATTAGAATTAACTATAATGTTCTTGATTTTCCGTTTATATTAACGAGAGAAGATGTCCACGTAAAACCGCTCTAATCCGGCTGAAACGTCGATATATGCAATAAAAACCGAACTTCTCCCCTTTTCAACATCTTACTCAGTATTTTAACGAGAAACAAATAGATGATTGAAAATGAAGTATTTAAGGTTATTATCTAATCAATTATGTGTTTGCATCATTTTTATCGTATATATATGAATTAAAACCCATGGACTGAAAATTCGCAAAAACGTGGAAAACGGCAAAATATTGCCTAATTCGATGATATTTTGTTTAAATCACATGAAGGAAAAGGAGATGATAAACGTCAAAATATTGCTATATTCGATGATTTTTCGTACGAAACAAAATGCAAGAAAACTTGCTTAAAATGCAATATTATGCGAAATTCTGAGATTTGAAGGCCAAATCACATATCGTGATACTACATGAAATAGTATCGAAATATTGGTAAAAATGAATATATTTACGTAATATCAAACTACATGAGAAACGTGAAAAAAGTCACTATATAACCATGTTTGAGGATTTTAACTTCAAATCATAGAGCGACGTTTCGTATTATTTAGATCCAAGAAAAGACATATGACAATGTTGTTTCCAATACAAATGATAAAAAACAATGTGTTTTCATTAGAATTAACTATAATGTTCTTGATTTGCCGTTTATATTAACGATGGAAGATGTACACGTAAAACCGCTCTAATCCGGCTGAAACGTCGATATATGCAATAAAAACCGAACTTCTCCCCTTTTCAATATCTTACTCAGTATTTTAACGAGAAACAAATAGATGATTGAAAATGAAGTATTTAAGGTTATTATCTAATCAATTATGTGTTTGCATCATTTTTATCGTATATATATATGAATTAATAACAATGGAAGGAAAGTTCACAAAAACGTGGAAAACGGCAAAATATTGCCTAATTCGATGATATTTTGTTTAAATCACATGAAGGAAAAGGAGATGATAAACGTTAAAATATTGCTAAATTCGATGATTTTTCGTACGAAGCAAAATGCAAGAAAACTTGCTTAAAATGCAATATTATGCGAAATTCTGAGATTTGAAGGCCAAATCACATATCGTGATACTACATGAAATAGTATCGAAATATTGGTAAAAATGAATATATTTACGTAATATCAAACTACATGAAAAACGAGAAAACAGTCACTATATAACCATATTTGAGGATTTTAACTTCAAATCATAGAGCGAGGTTTCGTATTATTTAGTTCCAAGAAAAGACATATGACAATGTTGTTTCCAATACAAATGATAAAAAACAATGTGTTTTCATTAGAATTAACTATAATGTTCTTGATTTTCCGTTTATATTAACGAGGGAAGATGTACACGTAAAACCGCTCTAATCCGGCTGAAACGTCGATATATGCAATAAAAACCGAACTTCTCCCCTTTTCAACATCTTACTCAGTATTTTAACGAGAAACAAATAGATGATTGAAAATGAAGTATTTAAGGTTATTATCTAATCAATTATGTGTTTGCATCATTTTTATCGTATATATATGAATTAATACCCATGGACGGAAAATTCACAAAAACGTGGAAAACGGCAAAATATTGCCTAATTCGATGATATTTTGTTTAAATCACATGAAGGAAAAGGGGATGATAAACGTCAAAATATTGCTAAATTCGATGATTTTCCGTACGAAACAAAATGCAAGAAAACTTGCTTAAAATGCAATATTATGCGAAATTCTGAGATTTGAAGGCCAAATCACATATCGTGATACTACATGAAATAGTATCGAAATATTGGTAAAAATGAATATATTTACGTAATATCAAACTACATGAAAAACGTGAAAAAAGTCACTATATAACCATATTTGAGGATTTTAACTTCAAATCATAGAGCGAGGTTTCGTATTATTTAGTTCCAAGAAAAGACATATGACAATGTTGTTTCCAATACAAATGATAAAAAACAATGTGTTTTCATTAGAATTAACTATAATGTTCTTGATTTTCCGTTTATATTAACGATGGAAGATGTACACGTAAAACCGCTCTAATCCGGCTGAAACGTCGATATATGCAATAAAAACCGAACTTCTCCCCTTTTCAATATCTTACTCAGTATTTTAACGTGAAACAAATAGATGATTCAAAATGAAGAATTTAAAGTTATTATCTAATCAATTATGTGTTTGCATCATTTTTATCGTATATATATGAATTAAAACCCATGGACTGAAAACTCACAAAAACGTGGAAAACGGCAAAATATTGCCTAATTCGATGATATTTTGCTTAAATCACATGAAGGAAAAGGAGATGATAAACGTCAAAATATTGCTATATTCGATGATTTTTCGTACGAAACAAAATGCAAGAAAACTTGCTTAAAATGCAATATTATGCGAAATTCTGAGATTTGAAGGCCAAATCACATATCGTGATACTACATGAAATAGTATCGAAATATTGGTAAAAATTAATATATTTACGTAATATCAAACTACATGAGAAACGTGAAAAAAGTCACTATATAACCATATTTGAGGATTTTAACTTCAAATCATAGAGCGACGTTTCGTATTATTTAGATCCAAGAAAAGACATATGACAATGTTGTTTCCAATACAAATGATAAAAAACAATGTGTTTTCATTAGAATTAACTATAATGTTCTTGATTTTCCGTTTATATTAACGATGGAAGATGTACACGTAAAACCGCTCTAATCCGGCTGAAACGTCGATATATGCAATAAAAACCGAACTTCTCCCCTTTTCAATATCTTACTCAGTATTTTAACGAGAAACAAATAGATGATTGAAAATGAAGTATTTAAGGTTATTATCTAATCAATTATGTGTTTGCATCATTTTTATCGTATATATATATGAATTAATAACAATGGACGGAAAGTTCACAAAAACGTGGAAAACGGCAAAATATTGCCTAATTCGATGATATTTTGTTTAAATCACATGAAGGAAAAGGAGATGATAAACGTTAAAATATTGCTAAATTCGATGATTTTTCGTACGAAGCAAAATGCAAGAAAACTTGCTTAAAATGCAATATTATGCGAAATTCTGAGATTTGAAGGCCAAATCACATATCGTGATACTACATGAAATAGTATCGAAATATTGGTAAAAATGAATATATTTACGTAATATCAAACTACATGAGAAACGAGAAAAAAGTCACTATATAACCATATTTGAGGATTTTAACTTCAAATCATAGAGCGAGGTTTCGTATTATTTAGTTCCAAGAAAAGACATATGACAATGTTGTTTCCAATACAAATGATAAAAAACAATGTGTTTTCATTAGAATTAACTATAATGTTCTTGATTTTCCGTTTATATTAACGAGGGAAGATGTACACGTAAAACCGCTCTAATCCGGCTGAAACGTCGATATATGCAATAAAAACCGAACTTCTCCCCTTTTCAACATCTTACTCAGTATTTTAACGAGAAACAAATAGATGATTGAAAATGAAGTATTTAAGGTTATTATCTAATCAATTATGTGTTTGCATCATTTTTATCGTATATATATGAATTAATACCTATGGACGGAAAATTCACAAAAACGTGGAAAACGGCAAAATATTGCCTAATTCGATGATATTTTGTTTAAATCACATGAAGGAAAAGGGGATGATAAACGTCAAAATATTGCTAAATTCGATGATTTTCCGTACGAAACAAAATGCAAGAAAACTTGCTAAAAATGCAATATTATGCGAAATTCTGAGATTTGAAGGCCAAATCACATATCGTGATACTACATGAAATAGTATCGAAATATTGGTAAAAATGAATATATTTACGTAATATCAAACTACATGAAAAACGTGAAAAAAGTCACTATATAACCATATTTGAGGATTTTAACTTCAAATCATAGAGCGAGGTTTCGTATTATTTAGTTCCAAGAAAAGACATATGACAATGTTGTTTCCAATACAAATGAAAAAAAAACAATGTGTTTTCATTAGAATTAACTATAATGTTCTTGATTTTCCGTTTATATTAACGAGAGAAGATGTCCACGTAAAACCGCTCTAATCCGGCTGAAACGTCGATATATGCAATAAAAACCGAACTTCTCCCCTTTTCAACATCTTACTCAGTATTTTAACGAGAAACAAATAGATGATTGAAAATGAAGTATTTAAGGTTATTATCTAATCAATTATGTGTTTGCATCATTTTTATCGTATATATATGAATTAAAACCCATGGACTGAAAATTCACAAAAACGTGGAAAACGGCAAAATATTGCCTAATTCGATGATATTTTGTTTAAATCACATGAAGGAAAAGGAGATGATAAACGTCAAAATATTGCTATATTCGATGATTTTTCGTACGAAACAAAATGCAAGAAAACTTGCTTAAAATGCAATATTATGCGAAATTCTGAGATTTGAATGCCAAATCACATATCGTGATACTACATGAAATAGTATCGCAATATTGGTAAAAATGAATATATTTACGTAATATCAAACTACATGAAAAACGTGAAAAAAGTCACTATATAACCATATTTGAGGATTTTAACTTCAAATCATAGAGCGAGGTTTCGTATTATTTAGTTCCAAGAAAAGACATATGACAATGTTGTTTCCAATACAAATGATAAAAAACAATGTGTTTTCATTAGAATTAACTATAATGTTCTTGATTTTCCGTTTATATTAACGAGGGAAGATGTACACGTAAAACCGCTTTAATCCGGCTGAAACGTCGATATATGCAATAAAAACCGAACTTCTCCCCTTTTCAACATCTTACTCAGTATTTTAACGAGAAACAAATAGATGATTAAAAATGCAGTATTTAAGGTTACTATCTAATCAATTATGTGTTTGCATCATTTTTATCGTATATATATGAATTAATACCCATGGACGGAAAATTCACAAAAACGTGGAAAACGGCAAAATATTGCCTAATTCGATGATATTTTGTTTAAATCACATGAAGGAAAAGGGGATGATAAACGTCAAAATATTGCTAAATTCGATGAAAAACCGTACGAAACAAAATGCAAGAAAACTTGCTTAAAATGCAATATTATGCGAAATTCTGAGATTTGAAGGCCAAATCACATATCGTGATACTACATGAAATAGTATCGAAATATTGGTAAAAATGAATATATTTACGTAATATCAAACTACATGAGAAACGTGAAAAAAGTCACTATATAACCATATTTGAGGATTTTAACTTCAAATCATAGAGCGACGTTTCGTATTATTTAGATCCAAGAAAAGACATATGACAATGTTGTTTCCAATACAAATGATAAAAAACAATGTGTTTTCATTAGAATTAACTATAATGTTCTTGATTTGCCGTTTATATTAACGATGGAAGATGTACACGTAAAACCGCTCTAATCCGGCTGAAACGTCGATATATGCAATAAAAACCGAACTTCTCCCCTTTTCAATATCTTACTCAGTATTTTAACGAGAAACAAATAGATGATTGAAAATGAAGTATTTAAGGTTATTATCTAATCAATTATGTGTTTGCATCATTTTTATCGTATATATATGAATTAAAACCCATGGACTGAAAATTCACAAAAACGTGGAAAACGGCAAAATGTTGCCTAATTCGATGATATTTTGTTTAAATCACATGAAGGAAAAGGAGATGATAAACGTCAAAATATTGCTATATTCGATGATTTTTCGTACGAAACAAAATGCAAGAAAACTTGCTTGAAATGCAATATTATGCAAAATTCTGAGATTTGAAGGCCAAATCACATATCGTGATACTACATGAAATAGTATCGAAATATTGGTAAAAATGAATGTATTTACGTAATATCAAACTACATGAAAAACGTGAAAAAAGTCACTATATAACCATATTTGAGGATTTTAACTTCAAATCATAGAGCGAGGTTTCGTATTATTTAGTTCCAAGAAAAGACATATGACAATGTTGTTTCCAATACAAATGATAAAAAACAATGTGTTTTCATTAGAATTAACTATTATGTTCTTGATTTTCCGTTTATATTAACGAGAGAAGATGTACACGTAAAACCGCTCTAATCCGGCTGAAACGTCGATATATGCAATAAAAACCGAACTTCTCCCCTTTTCAACATCTTACTCAGTATTTTAACGAGAAACAAATAGATGATTGAAAATGAAGTATTTAAGGTTATTATCTAATCAATTATGTGTTTGCATCATTTTTATCGTATATATATGAAATTAATACCCATGGACGGAAAATTCACAAAAACGTGGAAAACGGCAAAATATTGCCTAATTCGATGATATTTTGTTTAAATCACATGAAGGAAAAGGGGATGATAAACGTCAAAATATTGCTAAATTCGATGAAAAACCGTACGAAACAAAATGCAAGAAAACTTGCTTAAAATGCAATATTATGCGAAATTCTGAGATTTGAAGGCCAAATCACATATCGTGATACTACATGAAATAGTATCGAAATATTGGTAAAAATGAATATATTTACGTAATATCAAACTACATGAAAAACGTGAAAAAAGTCACTATATAACCATATTTGAGGATTTTAACTTCAAATCATAGAGCGAGGTTTCGTATTATTTAGTTCCAAGAAAAGACATATGACAATGTTGTTTCCAATACAAATGATAAAAAACAATGTGTTTTCATTAGAATTAACTATTATGTTCTTGATTTTCCGTTTATATTAACGAGAGAAGATGTACACGTAAAACCGCTCTAATCCGGCTGAAACGTCGATATATGCAATAAAAACCGAACTTCTCCCCTTTTCAACATCTTACTCAGTATTTTAACGAGAAACAAATAGATGATTGAAAATGAAGTATTTAAGGTTATTATCTAATCAATTATGTGTTTGCATCATTTTTATCGTATATATATGAATTAATACCCATGGACGGAAAATTCACAAAAACGTGGAAAACGGCAAAATATTGCCTAATTCGATGATATTTTGTTTAAATCACATGAAGGAAAAGGGGATGATAAACGTCAAAATATTGCTAAATTCGATGATTTTTCGTACGAAACAAAATGCAAGAAAACTTGCTTAAAATGCAATATTATTCGAAATTCTGAGATTTGTAGGCCAAATCACATATCGTGATACTACATGAAATAGTATCGAAATATTAGTAAAAATGAATATATTTACGTAATATCAAACTACATGAAAAACGTGAAAAAAGTCACTATATAACCATATTTGAGGATTTTAACTTCAAATCATAGAGCGAGGTTTCGTATTATTTAGTTCCAAGAAAAGACATATGACAATGTTGTTTCCAATACAAATGATAAAAAACAATGTGTTTTCATTAGAATTAACTATTATGTTCTTGATTTTCCGTTTATATTAACGAGAGAAGATGTACACGTAAAACCGCTCTAATCCGGCTGAAACGTCGATATATGCAATAAAAACCGAACTTCTCTCCTTTTCAACATCTTACTCAGTATTTTAACGAGAAACAAATAGATGATTGAAAATGAAGTATTTAAGGTTATTATCTAATCAATTATGTGTTTGCATCATTTTTATCGTATATATATGAATTAATACCCATGGACGGAAAATTCACAAAAACGTGGAAAACGGCAAAATATTGCCTAATTCGATGATATTTTGTTTAAATCACATGAAGGAAAAGGGGATGATAAACGTCAAAATATTGCTATATTCGATGATTTTTCGTACGAAACAAAATGCAAGAAAACTTGCTTAAAATGCAATATTATGCGAAATTCTGAGATTTGAAGGCCAAATCACATATCGTGATACTACATGAAATAGTATCGAAATATTGGTAAAAATGAATATATTTACGTAATATCAAACTACATGAAAAACGTGAAAAAAGTCACTATATAACCATATTTGAGGATTATAACTTCAAATCATAGAGCGAGGTTTCGTATTATTTAGTTCCAAGAAAAGACATATGACAATGTTGTTTCCAATACAAATGATAAAAAACAATGTGTTTTCATTAGAATTAACTATAATGTTCTTGATTTTCCGTTTATATTAACGAGGGAAGATGTACACGTAAAACCGCTCTAATCCGGCTGAAACGTCGATATATGCAATAAAAACCGAACTTCTCCCCTTTTCAATATCTTACTCAGTATTTTAACGAGAAACAAATAGATGATTGAAAAATGAAGTATTTAAGGTTATTATCTAATCAATTATGTGTTTGCATCATTTTTATCGTATATATATGAATTAATACCCATGGACGGAAAATTCACAAAAACGTGGAAAATGGCAAAATGTTGCCTAATTCGATGATATTTTGTTTAAATCACATGAAGGAAAAGGGGATGATAAACGTCAAAATATTGCTAAATTCGATGATTTTCCGTACGAAACAAAATGCAAGAAAACTTGCTTAAAATGCAATATTATGCGAAATTCTGAGATTTGAAGGCCAAATCACATATCGTGATACTACATGAAATAGTATCGAAATATTGGTAAAAATGAATATATTTACGTAATATCAAACTACATGAAAAACGTGAAAAAAGTCACTATATAACCATATTTGAGGATTTTAACTTCAAATCATAGAGCGAGGTTTCGTATTATTTAGTTCCAAGAAAAGACATATGACAATGTTGTTTCCAATACAAATGATAAAAAACAATGTGTTTTCATTAGAATTAACTATAATGTTCTTGATTTTCCGTTTATATTAACGATGGAAGAATGTACACGTAAAACCGCTCTAATCCGGCTGAAACGTCGATATATGCAATAAAAACCGAACTTCTCCCCTTTTCAATATCTTACTCAGTATTTTAACGTGAAACAAATAGATGATTCAAAATGAAGAATTTAGGGTTATTATCTAATCAATTATGTGTTTGCATCATTTTTATCGTATATATATGAATTAAAACCCATGGACTGAAAATTCACAAAAACGTGGAAAACGGCAAAATATTGCCTAATTCGATGATATTTTGCTTAAATCACATGAAGGAAAAGGAGATGATAAACGTCAAAATATTGCTATATTCGATGATTTTTCGTACGAAACAAAATGCAAGAAAACTTGCTTAAAATGCAATATTATGCGAAATTCTGAGATTTGAAGGCCAAATCACATATCGTGATACTACATGAAATAGTATCGAAATATTGGTAAAAATTAATATATTTACGTAATATCAAACTACATGAGAAACGTGAAAAAAGTCACTATATAACCATATTTGAGGATTTTAACTTCAAATCATAGAGCGACGTTTCGTATTATTTAGATCCAAGAAAAGACATATGACAATGTTGTTTCCAATACAAATGATAAAAAACAATGTGTTTTCATTAGAATTAACTATAATGTTCTTGATTTTCCGTTTATATTAACGATGGAAGATGTACATGTAAAACCGCTCTAATCCGGCTGAAACGTCGATATATGCAATAAAAACCGAACTTCTCCCCTTTTCAATATCTTACTCAGTATTTTAACGAGAAACAAATAGATGATTGAAAATGAAGTATTTAAGGTTATTATCTAATCAATTATGTGTTTGCATCATTTTTATCGTATATATATATGAATTAATAACAATGGACGGAAAGTTCACAAAAACGTGGAAAACGGCAAAATATTGCCTAATTCGATGATATTTTGTTTAAATCACATGAAGGAAAAGGAGATGATAAACGTTAAAATATTGCTAAATTCGATGATTTTTCGTACGAAGCAAAATGCAAGAAAACTTGCTTAAAATGCAATATTATGCGAAATTCTGAGATTTGAATGCCAAATCACATATCGTGATACTACATGAAATAGTATCGAAATATTGGTAAAAATGAATATATTTACGTAATATCAAACTACATGAAAAACGTGAAAAAAGTCACTATATAACCATATTTGAGGATTTTAACTTCAAATCATAGAGCGAGGTTTCGTATTATTTAGTTCCAAGAAAAGACATATGACAATGTTGTTTCCAATACAAATGATAAAAAACAATGTGTTTTCATTAGAATTAACTATAATGTTCTTGATTTTCCGTTTATATTAACGAGGGAAGATGTACACGTAAAACCGCTCTAATCCGGCTGAAACGTCGATATATGCAATAAAAACCGAACTTCTCCCCTTTTCAACATCTTACTCAGTATTTTAACGAGAAACAAATAGATGATTAAAAATGCAGTATTTAAGGTTACTATCTAATCAATTATGTGTTTGCATCATTTTTATCGTATATATATGAATTAATACCCATGGACGGAAAATTCACAAAAACGTGGAAAACGGCAAAATATTGCCTAATTCGATGATATTTTGTTTAAATCACATGAAGGAAAAGGGGATGATAAACGTCAAAATATTGCTAAATTCCGATGAAATACCGTACGAAACAAAATGCAAGAAAACTTGCTTAAAATGCAATATTATGCGAAATTCTGAGATTTGAAGGCCAAATCACATATCGTGATACTACATGAAATAGTATCGAAATATTGGTAAAAATGAATATATTTACGTAATATCAAACTACATGAGAAACGTGAAAAAAGTCACTATATAACCATATTTGAGGATTTTAACTTCAAATCATAGAGCGACGTTTCGTATTATTTAGATCCAAGAAAAGACATATGACAATGTTGTTTCCAATACAAATGATAAAAAACAATGTGTTTTCATTAGAATTAACTATAATGTTCTTGATTTGCCGTTTATATTAACGATGGAAGATGTACACGTAAAACCGCTCTAATCCGGCTGAAACGTCGATATATGCAATAAAAACCGAACTTCTCCCCTTTTCAATATCTTACTCAGTATTTTAACGAGAAACAAATAGATGATTGAAAATGAAGTATTTAAGGTTATTATCTAATCAATTATGTGTTTGCATCATTTTTATCGTATATATATATATGAATTAATAACAATGGACGGAAAGTTCACAAAAACGTGGAAAACGGCAAAATATTGCCTAATTCGATGATATTTTGTTTAAATCACATGAAGGAAAAGGAGATGATAAACGTTAAAATATTGCTAAATTCGATGATTTTTCGTACGAAGCAAAATGCAAGAAAACTTGCTTAAAATGCAATATTATGCGAAATTCTGAGATTTGAAGGCCAAATCACATATCGTGATACTACATGAAATAGTATCGAAGGCAACTGTCGGCGAACGAAAAATTCATTTCCAAATTTATTAGATGTTTTCCTAAATATAAAGATCGATAGGCTGGAATTTTCTGGATTATGGCCTAATTAAGGCAAAAATATATATATTTTTACTTGAAGAACAAATATCAGAGCATAGTCAGTGAGTTATAGAATAATAAGAGTGTGGTATTTCATTGTATAACAAGAGATAGTCCATGGAAGCGAAAATAGACGTAGTTTTACACAAAATAACGTCCAAAAACAGCCGTAGAGTCAAACGGCAAATGTTGACGTTCTTTTTAAGAGGACAGGTTGCTTTATCACCATTAGATGTAATGGTGATCATTCAGCAGCACTCAAAATGCATACACACAAATAAGGAGTACACAAGTAATTAATATGGATATACTCTAATCAGAGTTAACCTAAGGTTGATTCCCACCCTTGATAGGGTCAGCACAAGAATGAATAATGCATGTACTACTAACTAGCTCAAGCCTAGTTGTAAGAATTTCTACCTAAGAAACTACAAATTTATTTAGTCTGCGTTTGTGCCAAATTCAGCACAATCACAGCCTAAATTCCTACCTAATAAAGGTTGGCAAAGATTAAATTGTGGTGCAGTAATGTGAATATATAGTTGTGCTGTATTTTGTTTTATTTTAGATTTTATAGTTTATATAAGTGTGCACTTGCACACACAGGTGAAAATACAAATATGTACAATTAATTTTGGCTTGCCAGCCACAGCCTTTTGTGGTGATTGATTGTGTTGATCAATTTGTCAACTACATGTGACCTAGACTCACCTGACAGGTGTACACGATCTCTTGCCAGGTTTTGCCTGTATGGTCTGGCTGTAAATTGAATGTAAGTGGCATCCAATCGTACTCGCTTCCTCAGCCTAAAGTTTATATATTTGGCAGCTGTTTGGTAATATTCTGGACTTACTCCCCAACGATTGTTATTACTCAGTTGGCGAGGTTCCACCAATGTGAACACTACTGAACTGCTAATGAGTTTAAATGAGGAAATTATGGTTTTAAGGTGATTAATTACCTCAGCTGGGTGTCGAGTAGGATGGATGTCATTATCACCTAAATAAATAATAGTTAGATGGTGAGGCCACTCTAACGCAGGTGTTAGTGTGGAATTAGTATAAAAGTTATGAGCTGTTGCTCCTGGTGACCTGAAGATTCTTACCTCAGTGTGAGGTATAGGTCTAAGTGTTGTGGGCAATTGACTGTGTCCCACGAGTGCTACCTTATACATGAGGTATAGGCAGCAAATAAATTGGTGTGAATTAGGCTAACCTATGTGGTACACTGCCGGTAGACCCAGTTAATAAATGTGGTTAGTCTAAACTACTTCACACGGTGATTAGTTATTGCTAATTAGTATGTATCCGGTTCGATAAGGACCATAATGTGGGATATCTAGGGCTTGACTCAATTATTCAATTATTTACTTATTTAATTTAATAAACGAAGGACCACCCACTTTTGAGAAAAGAGGGAAAACTAATAAAAGTGACCATTAGAATAACACTAGAGAACCAGTGTCTATGGATAATTATTAAAAGGGATAATCACTTGAAATAATGAATGGACTGTATGATTAATTAACTAATGTCAGAGCCTCAAACACCTACATTGGGGGGATATTACTAGAACTTCATATACGTCTAGGAACTAGTGTGGTTCGTCACCAGTTCATTGCTGAGTAAATAATATTATGATCTAAAATGCTGTAGATTCAAATATGTGAACTCAAATTGTAAATATTAATGATTATTAAATTACGGAGCAACAGTCTAAGCAAACACATGAATTTCCAATCATCATATCTGGTAATAATATTTAATATAATGATCCTACAAAAATTGTATAAAAATCAAATTAGAGGAATTAAATTTGTACAAAAGAGTCTTAGCTTTATGACGATTTCTATGACATCGTTTTGTGATTCGTCCTCGTGATCACAGGATCTCCACATAGAAGGAACTAGAGGTGAATAGCACGAATGAAGAAAAACGACTCGATGACTCTTCACATACGGGCTGAAAATTAAAGAATATTAAGTAGCATTGGAATAGGCTACTTTAATCTCAATATTCATGAAAATAGAAGAAATGCCGATTTGGTACTAACGTTGGATACGGGGTCTTCTCACTATGTAACGACAGACTACTCACAAATATACGATCTTAGATGATGCATCAAGAAAGAAACCTATACTTAACGTGAGTGTATGTAATACTGAAGTCTGCCGATTTCGCGTCTGCCAGTCCCAGACGTTCACGGCGTTGTACGCGTATTTGTGGGTTTTGGCTTTAATTGTAGACGCGTTATTGGCTGGCTGGGCACTATAGAGCACTTGGAGGAATAATTATTCACTATTAGTTGAGTATCAGTGTAATTCTTGCTGATAACTCCCAATCGCCACGTGTCTCGCCACTCTTCACGCCAGGACCCTCCTCTCTTGTATGCTGTCCAGGCACGCTTTCTCCACAGTGGCGTCGCCGCCTCCTTCAACCCGGCTCTCGCATTCACCACAGAAATTATTAATCACGAATAATTTTTTTCCGCGTGATTATGGATGAACTACTTTAATGAGGACTGGGTTGCAATTATAGGGGTTTAAATATTATCGTATTCTCGTTTTATGGTGTTAAACGAGAAATGGAGAAGATTTTATCTCTCTCTATGACATTCGTGCGAGACTGAAGGAAATGTTACTACAGAACCATTTAACTAACAACTCTCGATTTAAGATTATTGGGAGTTATATTATCCGTAAGTAATTATTACACGGAATACTGATGATTTTAGAGAACCACATTCAATTCTCTAAAACATTGGTAATAAATGTGTTTAACTAGACATTATCTGACGCAATGTTGCTGCTCTATTTCATGAGAATTCTAGCATTAATACGCAGATGCAATGGTTAGTTTATGTTGACACTACTGTTAGTAAATTTAGTGACTACTGTAATTAGTATATTATAATAATGATTTATTATAATACAATAGTAGTTTATTAGTGTTGGAAATTTCCAACAGCCGGCGCCATATTGGCATCCTAAAGGGCCTATACCACGGGCCAAAATACTTTTCTTTTACAAATTTCTCGCCAATGCGAGAACACTACACTCTCCCACATATATCAAACTGTTGCTCGCAACGTACAGAACGCTCGGGTAAAGTGGATATGACTCTTATAGCTGGCGTGGGAGAAATATAAGGGGGGGGGAACACCATCACATACCCCTCCCCTTAAAATAAGTCATATCTGGTTAGTGTACACGGGACAGGGCATCCGCTTCTACGTTGTCCTTCCCTCTGATGTGCTTGATGTCCAGTCAGTACTCCTGCATATAAAAATGAGTGGCCCTCTCAGGACCTACACGTCCTCCTTGGCCTCATGAAACAATTCTGGGAACTCTATCTGCTGCAACTCTCCAAGACGAGTGCGGTCCACCCCAAGAGAACTGGCGAGGGTCACCTGTAACTCACCATCCGGTCTGCCTTCGCCCTCCACTCGTTCTCCGGGTTCCACGAAGAGGTGATCGACTCCCAGGCTGTCGGACGTCTCCTCCTCAGCCCTACCAGATCCACTCCCTCCGTGTCCGTCTCACCGCCTTGGGATCACAGCGCATACAGGGAACACCACCGCGGCGATTCCCTTCTCGTCCCCACCAGCGTCTAACTCTCCGCCTTTCTCCTTATAGTGCTCCAAGCACTCCTCGCACTTCACGAGGTTAGGGAGGACACATCCTCCACATGCGTCATTTCCAAGGATGATTTGTGCCTCCATCTTGGGCATTGATGCACAGACCCCCACCACTAGGGTCTGGCAGCCATAATCAGAATTCAGAGTCACCTGGTGTAGGGGCATCCTCACTGGGCCTCCCACAGTGGTCACAACTGCCACCCCCACACTGGTACTCTCGTAACCCTCGGGGAACAGGGTTTTACTCACCAGAGTAAAATCTGCCCCAGTGTCTCTCAATATCTTCAACGGAATGGGGTCTGCGTCCCCCATCCTTACGGTTCCCTCACACACGAATGGGTGAACTCTTTTCTCCCCACTCAGTATGGGTCCATCCCGCACCCTCTCGGCCATCTGGTCCTCGACCCTCACGAAAGTAACGTTCCCCCGCTGCTTAGGGCGTTTGCATTCCTGCGAGAAGTGTCCGAATCCCCCACAATTGTAGCAGTGGAACTTCCCCGGCGGTGACCTTCCACTACCGTTCGCACTGGCAACGCCTCCATAGGCCGTCGCTCCGTGGGTCTTCCTCGCACCATCCTTCGTCTCCTTCGTCGCAGCATCTCTAGTCGCAGCAATAGCTCCTGAGCTCTCAGCTTGGGACTTCTTTACCGGCTCCACAGCACTCTTTGATCCTCTGCCGTCTCCACTCGAGAGGTGGGACTTGGGAGAACTCGCTCCTGTCCTCCATCCGTCCGGCCTTCTATAACGTCTCCCATATCCGGAGTATACTGGCGGTCGGTGCTGTCCCTCTCGGCGTGGTCGCAAGGCTTCTTCCAGCATGTCAGCTCTGTCGGCAGCAGCCCTCAGGTCCTTTATGTCCGCCTCCTTTACTCTAACCCTGATCTCAGGAGAGAGCACGGACATAAACTTCTCCATGACCATAAGCCTCTTGACATCCTCAGCCGACTTCACTCCTTCGGATTCCAGCCACTTCAGGAACTTTCTCTCCATGTCCCTCGCCGTCTCCGCATAAGATTTTCCTGGCGAACGGGTACATTCCCTGAACCTTTTCCTGTAACATTCCAGCGTTAGCTTGAAAGATTGGAGCACAGCTCTCTTCACAGCATCGTAGTTGGTACACTCCCTGAGGTCGAGCGTGTTGTAGGCTTTGCGAGCTTCACCGGTGAGCCTACTCTGAACCAGCTCCGCCCACTCCGCTCTCGGCCACTTCTTCAAGGTAGCGACCCTCTCGAAGTGGTCAAAGAAACCTTCAGCTTTGTTTGGCACAAAGACCGGCAAATCTCGCTCTCTCACTCGGCCGTCTTCCTGCTGGGGTGGTGCAGGTGGGACTAGCCCTAGTTCAGCTCGTTTCAGCTCAACCTCTTTGTTAGCTTCTACCTCTTGCTGTTTCAGCCTAGCTTCTAGCTCGCGCTCCTCCCGTCTTAGCTGTGCTTCTTCACACCTCAGCTGCGCTTCGTGCTCACGCTCTTCTTTTTGCAGCTGTGCCTCTCACTCTTGGTCCTCCCGCTTCAGCTGCACTTCCCGTTCTTCCCGTTTCAGCTGTGCTTCTGCCTCTCGTTCTTCCCTGCGCAGCTGTGCCTCCAGCTGCAGCTTCAATATCTCCAGCTTGATGCTGCGCCTGCTGCCATTGGATCCTCTGCTGCTTCCACCAATGCTCAAATGTTCTCCCACACTGGCAAGTGTCTGTGGCCGTTCCTCCCCCAAAGCCTCATCTCGGGCCCTGAGCTGTGCCATGATCTCAAGTCTTCTCTCTCCCACTTTGGAAGATCTCAATTTTATCCCAAAATGGGCGGCTATCGATTGCAGCCGCGCCTTAATGTAATCCTCCAGCACCTGCTCATCCCTTGTGTCAATGAACCTCGCTACCTTCTCATCCTCCATCTTGTGCTATGAGTGATAACCTGTACCTGATACCTAATACCACTATAAAGTACCACAATTGCAACCTTAATCGTTATCCTTGATCGATATCCTGGCGAGGTCGCCAATGTCGGGGAGTACAAGAGGCGAGTAAGTAACAGTATACACAAGATCTTTATCCCGGACACCTGGCAAGATCGCCAATGTCGGGGTTTACCTTAGTTGTAAGTATAAGTATATGTATAAGTAACTGTTCTTGATATCCTGTCAACGGTCGCCAATGTCGGGGTGTCTCTCTCTCTCAACATGGACACCACCCAGTAGTAATAGCAATAACTGTTACTCACCGTAGCCCTGTAGGTCTTTACTCAATCCTCGCGGTGCCACTGTTCGCCAAGAGAGTATCCCAGTCAATCTCCAGCCGGCCTTTGTAGCCAAAGACGAGTGCGAACACAGTCCGCTCTCTCCCAACCATGTGCCCACCCCAACAAGGGCCCTACTACTAACTGCAAGGTCGCCAACTGGTGTTTCCCGTGTCCAGTAACACGTCAGTGGTATTATGGAATTGTGGTACTAGTGGCAGAGAGCTCACTCATTAATTCTGGTCACAGGCAGGTATAGGTCTCTAATACTCTCACTCTTTGGAACTGTTCTATAGCAACAAGAAGTTTATAACTTTTTAGACACTCAACCCACCAGGGGACTCGAACACTGGCCAACAAGATAACAGTTGCACGCTGTATCCACTACACCATACTTCAAAGCCATAAGAGAGGTAGGAATTCTGGGGTATTTAACCAACCAGAACTCCAATCCTCTCCCAGGCAATGAGATAGTGTGGGACCTCTGGTGCTCTTTCAGAATTCCTACCTCTCTTATGGCTTTGAAGTATGGTGTAGTGGATGCAGCATGCAACTGCCACCTTGTTGGCCAGTGTTCGAGTCCCCTGGTGGGTTGAGTGTCTAAAAAGTTATAAACTTTAGCTAGTGGTATAGGCTACTCTGTGCATTAAGCATTTGGTGCTCTTTCATCTCCCACATAACAGGACTCAATGAAAGAGCACCAGAGCATCTCTATGAATTACATATTTTGTGAGTATTGTGCACTGATACCAATAGGTAGTTTTCTTGTGTCCGAACACCAGCGATGTGGCGGAATTATTTATTTAACGTAATATATATTCCTTGAAATTTTGCCACATTAATGTCTACATCTGTCGTTCTTCTGATATATAGATTTTTAAGGTTAATTAACATATATGCAAATTACAAAATTTATTAGCTGGAGTGCAGAGCTTCACACACTCAATACTAGCCATCAAGTAACTATCAAAATGCATATATATTTGCGTTCATTTCAGTTATATTTATGACAAGGGATTTAAAATTTGCCTATACATCTGCTTTTCTGATGACATAAAAAACTTTCGTTTATTACAGTATCTATATAGAATTAACATTTATCTTCATTAGGTTGTAGTTCCCATCAATAGGGAGAGCGTCGGCCAACAAAAAAACTTTTTAAAAATATAAATATCTTTCCTCTCTCAATAATATGCCTGAAACGCTATGCATACTAGTGGCTTTAGGTATTGTATGTACTAGCTCTATCTATAAATCCAATATTATGTTTGTAAATCGACTATTTATATATTTTCCTGAATAAAATTAACTTTACTTTATTAATATCTAATCTCTATGACTAAAACGTAAGAACGACTTTATCTATGCCTTTTTGATAACATATTCAATTATAGGCTTTATTAGTGAATCTCTATTAATTAAACAATATATCAGAGTGTGTAGGTTTCGGTGTTCCATGTGCGAAGAGACATGGGAGATTTTACATCAGTCCAAACAACTTTATCATTGTGTTCATTGCTGTCTTCTTCTATGTGCTAGCCATATGCTGTATTGTGCCTGTTAAGTTTTGTTAAACTACCATTCAAGCTGTCATTGCAATCATTCTGAGCTACCTATGTGCTTTAATATACCTACAATTTTTCTCTCATCTCTTATTTTTTTCATGCTATGTAACTGTTATCATTTTTATAAATTTTGTAAGTATTTACCTACTTATAAGTTTCTTAGATTAAGGACCTGCCTGAAACGCTGTGCGTACTAGTGGCTTTACAAGAATGTATTTACTATGCTATGTATCCTCACAATCCCAATGTACCTTCTTGTATAAAATAAATAAATAAATAAATAAATTCAGTAAATGGTTTAAGTAGCGAACGCATACTAACAAATAACGATTAGTATCTATAGACCAACACTATCAGTTGTGATCGGACCACTGTTGTGTGCGGTCGCAGTCTTGGCGCTCTTGGTGTTCGCTGCTTGGTGGGAGATGGAGTATTGTCCCACATTCTTCGTTTTTGCACATGGTGATACAGGATATTGTGAATTTGTTGTCGATTGTTGACAGTGCCATTGAGTATCAAAGAAATGGCTGAGGCGGTATACCTAAGTGGTAGTGAGGAGGACAGACAAGATAACAGACCGTATGAAATAGTAATGAACAGAAATAAACGGCGAAATATTAACAGACAGCGAGACAGCGAGAGTAAGGATGAAATAACAAAGAGACCAAAAAATGAGACCCTACTCAGCAGGACTCAAGAGAAGCAATTCAAAAGAAGGAAGAGGCTGTTGTTCCCTACAACATGCCAATTGAATTTCCACCAAAAGTTGGAGTGGATGGTACGTCTGGCTAAAGAGTGTTTGGAATATGAACCACTCTTCAAGGAGGGTCTTCACCGGCCCTACATAACAGTTGGGACTGAAAAGGCCGTGGAACACCTCACGACGGTTGGTTTTGAGAATGTTGTGATGGTTACTCAAGAAGAAGGTATGTTGCACACAAAGATCATAGTTTTTAAGTTTCCAAATTATTTGGATCTTGACTGTCTTCTTCTCAACAATGATAATGTTGTCTGGGCAAAGAGGAACAGTGTTCGTGGTGACAAACAAAGCCAGATTGTTGCCTTGGTAAAGGGTGAGGCGCCGGAGAAAATTTTTGTGCAAGGACTAGGCTATAGGAACGTTGCAAAATACATTGAGGAGCCCATATTATGCATGAAGTGTTCACGTTGGGGACATATGGCATGGAAATACCAGTTTGACCCCAGGTGTCGGTATTGTGGGAAGAGACACGACTCGCGAGAGTGTAGAGTCAAGATTGAAAGAAGTGAAAAAATCGTCCGATTTTGTTGCAACTGTCGAGGCAGCGACAATCCTGGTTCATATCTATGCCCCATGAAGCCTCATCTGAAAGAGACTAGGATGGGTCCTACAAGCAGGATAGATGTATCCTCGCAGCAAGGAAAGATTGTGCAAGAGGAACATGGAGGAAACAACTGGAAGCCAACGACAGCCCCTATGAACATTGTATGGGAGAAAGGGACGGAGATAATTAAGGCGAGCCTAGGACAAGTAAGTAATGCAGTGGAAAAATTGAAACCTTGTAAGGACAAGGTTCAGGATAATATGTTCACCTCTGAAGCTGGTAATCAAATTTTGTAGTATCTAAAAAAACTAGATAAGAGGACTGAGGCAATGGAAAAATTGGCTATGGAGGGTAGACGGGGTGAAGATGGTGGTGAAACAGGACGTGTAATTGAAAGTAACACAGGACGTGAAATGGAAAGTGAAACGTGCGTAGAAGAAAAGTAATGATGCACATGACGTAATGATGATAGAGGATAGTCAGGAGAATACACTTTCTAGTAGTGTTAGCGGTGTTCAACCTCCTGTTGTGACAAATGTTGAAATAAAGGTTAAAGTAAAACGGTATACAGAAATAACAGAGAAAATAGATATGAATAATTTTACATTCGATATTAGTAGTAGTTGTGCAAGTGAGGAGAAAGAAAAAATGTTACGGTGTTGGAAGGAAGTTTCTAAGGTACTCTCGTATTTCATGGAATGTGACGGACAGGGCAAAGGTTGTTTTATTATTAATCATGGATGAAAGTAGATTGAGAATATTATCTTGGAACGTTAATGGATTAATAACTAGAGCAGTGGATGTACACTATTATACTCTTAGAGAGAATTTTGACAGAGTAGCACTCCAGGAAACTGGGGATAGGGATGGTAGCATTCTGAGGCTAAATGGCTATAGAGATTTTCACTTATATGCTGATGGAGGAACTAGAGGGTCTTATGTTATGTCAAGAGTACCATACCTGCCGAGATAACTGGAATCCTTCAGAGATATAGAGGTATTGA
Organism: Procambarus clarkii; assembly: GCF_040958095.1. Classification (NCBI taxonomy): domain Eukaryota; kingdom Metazoa; phylum Arthropoda; class Malacostraca; order Decapoda; family Cambaridae; genus Procambarus; species Procambarus clarkii. Next base: position 32,978,864 of record NC_091169.1, read on the forward strand.
AAGTATTAGCTTGTGGATACAATTACAAGACCGAGAGTTAAATTTCATTAATCTATACATCTCTGATAGCTCCCTTGATTTAATTAAATTAAGACACTTGCCAGATTCCTTCTTTTCTGAAGATACACTTGTGGTAGGGGATTTTAATGCCAGACAACCAGCTTTAGGTTCAAGGGGTAAAGCAAATAGGAATGGTTGAAGATGGTACCAGTTTTTGCAGGAACATGAAGATGTTCAACTGCTGGGCGAGCCTTCTCCTACTCATCTGAGGGGAGGGAGATTAGATTATGCTTGTTTGATAAATGCTGAGGGCATAGAGGGGAATTGTCTTACTGTGGATGAAAAGCTAAGTGATCATTTTGCAATACAAATACAGCTTTGACTAGATAAAAAGCATGCCTGCCTTCAGAGGAAAAGGTTAAAGTTTAATGAGGGAGAATTAAGGGGACTTGTTGGCCATATTAAGTCTTGGTATGATACTTATAAGCCAGTTTCAGCAGAAGAATTTTATGAAGATTTAATTAAGAAGGTAGATGTATTTAATGCAACATTGAACCGGAAAACATCTAGTATAAAAAAGCATGCCCCCAGAAAAGAAAATTATACACATGACAAGACGCTTAAGGGGTGGACATTAACAATGAAGAGAGCTCACAGGAATTGGAATAGGAATGGTAGGACCGAGGAAGGGAAGAATGCCTTACTGGCAGTTGCTAGGCTGTGTGGGGAGGAGAGAAAGGAAATTAGGAGCAAGTATTGGCAGGAGTTTGCAGAGAAAGTTGGGAGTAACACAAACTTGAAGGAAATCTGGCAAGACGTAAATAAAATAAGGGGTAAAAAGCATAATTTTGTTGCACATCCTGACCCACAAGGAATTGCAAATGGTCTTGTAAATAAATGGGCGGAAGCTGCCAAACTTAGTTCATTACCCGCTGTAACAAGAGAGTCATTACCCAGCAAACACAGAACGTTTGTGGACGTTTTTAAATGGTGCCACAAAGGTAATACTGTAACTTTTGACATAAATACGTATATCTGACGTCCTTAAAACCAAAGAATATAACTAAAAACATATATTCTTGAGACAGTTTTTTAAGATTTATGTAAAAATTTAAAAATAATAGTGAATGCTATGAAATTATAATGTTTTCATGCTTTATATTTAAGAATAAATAATTTTCAGTCAACATTTTGTTTTTTTTTTGTTTACTTTATGTAAACCTATCCAATTTACGTTCTTATAACATAAATATAACATTTATATGACGTCAATATAACGTTATTTACACGACATCATTACGTTATTATGATGTTATATTAACATATAAGTCCTGTATGGAAACCAGAATATTGAATTTTATGTTTTAAACCTTGTAAAGTTATCATAAAACTTGGAATAAGATGGTAAGCATGCTTTACTTATGAAAATATACAAACAAATCAAAAAAACCTTTTTAACATAAAAAACATAAACATAACATAAATTAATTGCATGCATGGGAGTTAATTGGAACTCTGTAATATTGCATACATGAACCTTAAGGTACAAACCCAGTATATTTACCCAAGCAGTTCTTTCCTAAATCTAAAGTTTTCCAATTTTTACACTTTGTTTCGAGTTCTGTCTTGTGTTGCTACTTTTAATACCCCATTAATGTCCCCTTTGTTATGTCCATTCATCCCATTGTGCACCTCTACCATATGTCACTCCAAATTCTTCGCCTTTCTAGAGAATGTAATATAAGCTTTGACAATCTTTCTTCATATGACAGGCTTCTAACACATTCGCCCACTAATGACATATAGTATGGAGTCAAAATTTTAGCTGCTAAATGTCCACTAATGACGAAGTATGGCATCAAAATTTTAAATATTTGCTAAAATTCAGGTTTTTATCCAATTTTGGGGGGACTGATTTTAAACCGCGCTCCAACGTCTTCCCGCTTTGAACTACTACAGAACAAAAGTTACCATTTATATATGGATAACTATTATAAGTCGGTTTCAATGAGTGAATTGCTGCTTGAAGATAGGGTATACACCTGCGGTACTATCAGATTGCAGTGTGGTGAGCCTAAAACC
>NC_091169.1:32985945-33013445 GCF_040958095.1 Procambarus clarkii
AGAATGTTAAGAAATTAGAAAAAACCTGTGTATAAAGTAAGATTCATGTGGATCCCTTCACATGTGGGAATACTGTTGAATGAGGTAGTTGATGACATAGCGAAGAGAGCCATGGAAAAAACTCTTGTTGATGTTGTTTGTCAGTTAACCTTGAAACAAATAAAAACAAGAATCAAGATGATCCAAGAGGGTGAAGAAATGATAAAGAGAGTGGCAATGGTGGACAGTAGTAACACACTTAAGAATTATTCAATAATAAATACAAATTCGCCCTTCATCTATGGTAGAGGAAAGTCTACTTGGAAGGATTCAATTTACATGAGATTAAGATTAGGATACAAATATATCTGGCAATACGGTGTTGATGTCAGTGAAAAAGATGAGGAGTGTAAATTATGTAGATGCCGCACGCCCACACCTTAGACCATTATGTATTAGAGTGTCAACTTATTGATAACTATAGAAATAAGGAAATAAGTAGTGTACCACATCAAATTGTTTGGATGTGTGATAATGGTATGATTGACAGTATACTTAGGAGCTACAAGAATTTTGCCCCAAGAGTGTAACAATTATATGCTGTGCTTACTATATTAACCTGCAATGTTAAATGGGATTCTTGTAATGTTATTTGTCTATTTGTACTCACTGAATTTGTGCGCCCCTTGAGGGACTTGAAGTAGATGGGGGTAGAAATAGCCTAAGCTACTCTATCCCTTTGAGATGTATTTCTTTCTTATCTCAATAAACATACTTGAACTTGACCAACTCTATTGTTCTATGAAGTCGATTTAACTTCCAGACATGTATTTTTCAATAAGTCTTAAATGTTTTCTGGCTAGTTATGTTAGATATTATTAGAAATACGTATTCTACTTGGTAATATAATAAATTAAATTTGCGATCATTTAAGGAGAGAAGTGCGATGACTGGATCACTGTGTACAGAAGGTTGATATGCCAACAAACACTTTCCAGACAACAATATTTCTTGGATAAGTCGCTCCACAACATTGACACCTGGACCGTTGACTTTGTAGCGAGTTAATCTTATACTCGCTCCATTATCTCATTATCTTAATAGCATAACTAATTGGCACTAATTACAGAAGCTACAATCCTTTCCCTAATTACAGGTAATACTCTTCTCACCTTGTTGGAGGGAGCTGAGGTGTAATCACCATATATGCAAGCGATTTGATGAATATCGAACACACGGGGGAGACATCTCCAGTCACGCAGGGTGCAGTTGCACCTCCACAGATCTCCAGTATCAGGTAATGATACTGATAATGGTTCCAAAGGGCCACCACTAACGGGCTATTCATGCCCGTGTCACCTTTCGGGTGGCTTAATCTTCATCAATCAATCAATATCGAACAGTACAATCTCCAGTCAAGAATGTAGTACTCGGCTTGTATAGTTCTAATCGACCAAAGACGCTACAGCTTCGACACAGAGCATACAGCAGACTACGACCGCATCCAGCTACAACGCTCTCGCTCCCCGAGTTCAGACACACAATTCTCAATCGAGCCGCCACGCTCTCCCACATAGAGCTCCACGACTCCGGCCTCACTCAGCTCTCTGCTCTGGTCCAGGCTTCGTCTCAACGTCTACGACACTGCTGTATCCAGGACTACTAAATAAAAATGAAACTCACTAAACACTGTGTATCTAATCAACCCAACAACGTAACACAACCGTACGTTACATTGGTGACCCCAGAGAGTTTCGACGATACCCAGCCACGATGGACTACAACATGGATTCTCACTGGACCTTCACTCCTGCTGTTGCTTGCTGTGGACTGCTGCCACCTGTCACGGAACGCTGCCAACACCCTCGCCACAGATATGATTTTCACCGCGATCGTCTCTGCCTTTTCATCGACTACAGTTTGCTACACAGCGAGCGTTACTCACTCATCTGACAGTTTCATCAGCAAGTACATCATGTCGGCCTGTCCTGCCGACTCTCCGTCGCTGCCAGGGTACTGCTTGTTCTACAGGGACTTCCACGAAAGCTGCTCTTTCGTCAGACTCATCTACACGTTCACTGCATTCTGATACTCTGCCGACTCAAGCACCTTGTGCAGTACAGGACTTACAGCTTGCATTTCCGACTCTTCGTCGCCTCCAGGACAATTCAGCTCTAGCAGTGAGTCCCTCGTTGTCCTAACTACGTGCCTACATTACCTCCTATTGTCCTGGTGCCCGAGCTCATCCGCCCCGGATCTAAATGCTCCACCAGCGACCCAAGGACGCAACAATCATGTACATTTTTCTCTCCTGCTACACCAAGCTTGTCCACACACAGCCTGCATCTCTTGGTACCGGACAACATGTTCCACAGCGACCCAGGGAACAGTAGCCTCGTATTTTTTGTTATATTGCTTTTCTTCCATTCCCTGGCAGGGGGAGTCCTATAGCGAGTTAATCTTATACTCGCTCCATTATCTCATTATCTTAATAGCATAACTAATTGGCACTAATTACAGAAGCTACAATCCTTTCCCCAATTACAGGTAATACTCTTCTCACCTTGTTGGAGGGAGCTGAGGTGTAATCACCATATATGCAAGCGATTTGATGAATATCGAACAGTACAATCTCCAGTCAAGAATGTAGTTCTCAGTTTGGGTAGTTCACAGCAGACTACGACCGCATCCAGCTACAACGCTCTCGTTCCCCGATTTCAGACACTCACAATTCTCAATCGAGCTGCCACGCTCTCCCACATAGAGCTCCACGACTCCGGCCTCACTCAGCTCGCTGCTCTGGTCCAGGCTTCGTCTCAACGTCTACGACACTGCTGTATCCAGGACTACTAAATAAATATGAAACTCACTAAACACTGTGTATCTAATCAACCCAACAACGTAATATAACCGTACGTTACAATTTCATTTGAGGCCACGTATTTACTTATTTCATAATGAAAGTATATTATTTCATAGTAAATATATGTTTCTCGTGTTCTGCATTAAGCACCAACATTATAGTGAATAAATATACCATATTTCTTCATTGCTTTAGTAATGCTAGGAGGCTTTGAGTAGCTTTGGGTCATTAGGTGAACAGAATCTCCAATAGATGTGGCGAGAGTCGCGCTATCTCTCGCCCGGGCGAAAGTCGAAACTTATTTTCGAAATGATATATCTTGGTCCTCCAACAAGATATATTGCCTTTGGTGCACTCACAATAACGAGCATATCTCGGTCTTTCTGGAGCCATATAATATTTTAGGCTTTATAACCGTATCTTTGTTAATAAATTACACACTATATTGGCAAGTGCGTAGTGTGGAGGAGACCCCACGTGGTACAACAACAGTACAGTAATATTTCACCTTGAGCTGTCGTCGTCGAGGGAGGTAGGTCTGGTAGGGCAGGTGAAGCAAGTCTAGGCTTTTCAGGAAGGATAGGATAGAGGGAGTCAAAGCCTCTTTAGGAATCCTATGGGCACATATCCTAAGTGCCGGTGGTGTCGGGTAGGCGTCGTCCGCGCTGGGTCACATGCAGTTCAAATCTAGCTCTCCCGACCTGCGCGGGGCTGCTGCGTGGGTAGGCTGTGCGCCGTCGCCGTCCACCAATCAGGGCACAGTCCTGCCTATAATATAAAATGTCTCCTTTGGTGGGCACTTTGAATGTGGTTCCCTACACACTCCTCCCGTCCCTATAGAACAATGGGTATACTAGAGGGGAAATGTTTCACTATATATAACATGTCTTTTTGTAAAATATCTTTGCCAGTTCCACACCAGGGGGTGGAGTTGCAAGCAAAGCCACAAAGGAGAACATTTCTGGTTTCATGAATGGGGCCAATTACAATTATTACCCATATTATCTTTGCACTATACACGAACTGTTTCAACATTGCATACACTACACTATCTTTCCCTTTCCTTTTTTTGTTTTTTTTTCTTTTGCCCTTATGGCTCACACCAGGACATGCATACTCTGGTTTAGACCATACACTCGCCAGATTCACTCCCACGCAGACCCCATGGAACCACTCCGCGCACATATCACATTGCACCATAAACTTTCCATTGTATGGTTGCCGACACACACAGTAAAGGTCCTTGTATGTCACTCCCACTGGGTCCTGAACCTGAGACATATGACGTTTAAACTTCTCAATCCAGCTAGGGCATGTACGGTCCTTGCACTTCTTTAGTTTATCGTGATTTGCTGTGATATTGTCATTCTGGAGCTTGACCCTGAATAAACAAGATGAGAACTTGTGGATGGGCGCTTCCACTGTGGTGAAAGCTTCCGGCACTGCCCCTTCACCTGTGCCGTGTCTAGCAGGTAAACTAGGTCCCTTTTCTCATAGACCTGTAGCCGTGCCCGTAGGTCATAATCTCTCTTCATTCGTTCCTGGTTTGTAGATAGAGACTTCCGTGCCAATCCATGCGCCTTCTCAATTTCCCTTTGCAAATTTGCTAAGTAAGGTACTGCATCTGATTGAAGTTGCACCTTCCGGGGGTAGATTAAATCTATTGGCTGGTTGGTTTCCCAACCGAGCATTAACTTGCTGGGCGTGAAGCCAGTCTGTCGGTTCACACTAGACCTGATGGCCCCTGCTATGTGTTGAATATAGGTGTCCCAGCTGTCATGTTGGGAACAGGCATAACACCGCAATGCATCCATGATTGTTCTGTTATACCTTACCACCTGCCCATTCGCCTACGGCCTGTAGGCGGTAGTACGGGCCTTGTGGATGTGCATCAATTCACAGAGTTTCGTAAACAAGTCACTTTCAAAATTCCTGCCCTGGTCAGTGAAGATCTCAAACGGATACCCGAACCTGGTGAAGAACCCATCGAGTGCTGCTCGGGCGGTGTCCTCTGCCGTCTGGGACGGTAGTGGCACACTGTTACGACCCTGGGTTCTCCAGTGGAAACCAGAGGTCAAAATTGAGGTATTAAACTTTCTGGTAGTACAGTTAGGTGCATCACTAGCGGCAATTGTTTGTATCTTCCCTGCCAGACGTAAGACTATTGTTGTTTCTCAAAGAACATTTAAAGACTGAGCTGGGGGTTGATTATTAAATAATAACATAGGCACCAACTTTGCTTACTAATACTTTCTAATCATTTGTAAAGTAACAATACATTGCATAGGGGAAGATCTTTAATGTGCTTAGCTGCACGATCAATTAGGCTCCTTCCGGCACCACGACATGAGGGAGGCCAGCTGGTCGCTAGGAGCTCTCTCTTCTCTGGCTGGTATTCGTGCGGACGAGACCTACTCTGTGGCTGCACCCCTACTCTTCTCCCTTCTCCTCTTACTTATTTCCCTTACCCTAAGTTCCTGTACCCTTAAGTTAAGTATTATATGGTGTTAAGTGTGCCTACTCTGGTAGTAACGATTGGTGAGACCTGGGGATAGTATTTTGCCAGTGTTTGGGTACCCCTAAGTGTTGTGTTTTGTATTAGGGTCCCACGTGGTTTCCCTACCCTAAGCTGCATCCAGCTTCAGTGCTTATCCAGTAGTACTTTACCCTAGCTTGTTATTAGTGTAAACCTTGTATCCTGCCTAAGTGGACCAAGGCTTTTAACGTAAGATAGTGTGGTAAAGTTATTATTATTGTTATTGGTGTGAATGTATATGGGGGGTTGTTAAGGGGTTAATAAATAAGTACATGAATTACAGAGTATCCCTTCTTCCTATGTGGGAGCGCATTGATCAACCCTTAGACTAACATATATGGTCTAGTAGCAAGTTATTACTACAGTGGATAGTTTATTTTGGGGGCCGGGCCTTTTAGCTCTCCCATATTTGATACTCTTGTCTTCTAACTACCCTTACCCCTTAATAGTACCAGTACCCCATAGAAGCCCCCCACACAAATATTTATAACACACACACTCAATCCATTTAGTGAACTGATCTACCATCACCAGAAGATATTCGTTGCCTTTCAGAGTCTTAGGCAATGGTCCCAAAATGTCCAAGTGTACCCTTTCCATTGGTGCACCCGCATGGTACTTAAGCAGCTCGTGCCTGCTGGTCTTGAATGCTTTTTTTGTTCATACTACAGTAGTGGCATGATGCCACATAGTTTGCAACGTCCGTTGATAGCCCATACCAGAAGTACCTTGATCTGACCCGCTCCATTGTGCGATTTCGGCCCTGGTGGCTCATATCAGGTATATCATGGCACAGATTCAGTACCTCTTGCCTCAGGCTGGTGGGTATATACAAAAGCTTCTGGGCGGCTCCCCCCTGATCTACTTTGTGCCACCACCAAAGCCCATTTTCCATGAGAAATGCCTCTTTGTTTAACCAGTAGTATTTTGTTGCGGGACTAGCTCTGAACAGGTCACCTTCTTCTGGCTGACGGCCTCCCACCCATTCTCTTACCATTCTCATGTCCGGGTCTCTCTCCGTCTGCTCCTGTAACTCGAGTAAATGCAATCCTAGTCTGTCCGCCTTTATTCTGGTGATGATCCTAATGCTTACTACTTCTGGGGCCACTGCATCTTCCTCCTTATCCCGAGACTCCGCAGGCTTCCTTCGGCCATCGTCACCAGGGTCCCATGGGAAGACAGCCAAGTTGGAATACTCCGACCACCAGTCTTGAATAGGGGCTATAGTACTCACTTGTCTAATCGTCCCCCGGATCTGAACATTACATGCACATCTGAACGACCCCGTAGCCAGTGGGACGACGTCATCTACCGTCTCCTGGAAGGTCGCCCAGTTCTGATGTGCCCTGCGACAATATGGACATCCTCCACACGGCAGGACCTGCACTTACACGTCCTGGCGAAAGTGGGTACATGCCTGTTGAGCGCCTCCTTCCCTGGATAAAGAGTCTGCATTGTTGTGTTTTTTACCTGCTCTATGTTGGATTTTTAGATCAAATTGGCTCAGCTCCTCCAGCCAACGTGCTAGTTGGCCCTGGGGGTTCTTAAACCTATCCAGCCAGACCAAGCTGCCGTGGTCAGTGCGAATGGTAAAAGGCCGCCCCAAGAGACAGTGCCGGAAAAGCCTGATAAACCTGACTACTGCCAATAACTCTTTCCTCGTGGTGCAATACCTTCTCTGTTCTGGGGTCAATGCGAAGCTGGCATAAGCAATTACCTTTTCTTTCTTATCTTGAACCTGTAGCAGCTCCGCTCCTATCGCCCAGTCGGAGGCATCGGTGTCCAGGATGAAGGGGTCATGTCCATTACGTAATCCCAGCATCGGAGCTGGAGTTAAGGCCATTTTGATAGCTGCAAAGGCCTCCTGATGCTTGTCTCCCCATTCGAATCTGTTTCCGCCGGTCAGTGCTTATAGGGGTGCGGCTAACTCTGCGAATCCCTTTATGAAGGCCCGATGGTAGTTGGCCAGTCCCAGAAATCTTTCCACGTCTTTGGATGACCCAGGCTTTTGCCATTTCACCACTGTGTCTATCGCCTCTTTTCTCAGTTCTAGTCCCGCCCTGCAAACCATTCTGCCTAGGAACTCAACCCGCTTCTTAAAGAGGGCACATTTTTGTGGTTTCAGGCGTTAACCATAGGTCCTGAATCTCTCAAATACCTGCGCTAGGTTGGAGAGGTGGCTTTGGAATGAATCGGCCAGCAGTAGGATGTCATCCAAGAATGCTAGCAGTTTCCCAATTTAGCTCCCGCAACACCAAGTTCATGACCCTGGCGTAGGTAGCCGGAGCATTACAGAGACCAAAGGCCATTTTCCTAAATTCAAACAGTCCATACTTTGTGATGAATGCCGTCTTCTTCCGGTCTTCTTCTGCTATGTTGATCTGATAATAGGCCGAGTTGGCATCTAGCTTGCTAAACCATTCGTTTCCTGCCAAGGCGTCCAGGCACTCATCGACTAGGAGGAGTGGGTACACGTCCTTTATGGTGCGAGAGTTCAACTCTCGATAGTCTACACACCACCGAACTGACGCATCGCATTTCCTTACCTGAACTGGTGTCGATGCCCACTCAAATACTGACAGTTGGATGTCGAGCATGCGCTGAAGGTGTCCTTTCTCCTCCTGTGCGAAGCATGCGGGTGTTCGTCGTATTTTTTGCTTCACGGGTCTTGCATTACCCGAGTCGATACGGTGAGATACCTCCTTGAACGATCCCAGGTCAAATTCACTTGCGGCAAAGATGTCCTGGAAGTTCCATAACAGGTGCGTCAGTTGGCTTGCCTGTTCTGATGTCAGCGTTTCTTCGACGTCCTGTACCATGGTCATCATATGAGGAGGTAGTTTGACTTGAGTTTCACTTGGTACCCTCCCCACTGCCCTTGCTACTACCGCTGGACCCGGCCCCGGTAGAATTTCCCATACTGCCTCTGCATTGGCCACATGCATCCGCCTCTTTAATGTAATATTCTGTCCTGTTACATTGAGTACACATACCTTCAGGGTTCCTCCCTCCTGATGGAGTGTGCGAACCACTGGCACCTGCCCATCCTCCAGGGGCTCCACTATACACTGGGGCATGCTTTTATCCAGTTCACATTTGACCCTGGCCACTGAATGTGGTGGGATAACAGTGTATTGGGACACCGCTACTTTAGCGATGCACGGAGCTAGGTTAGGGTTAGGCTCCTCTTTCTTCTCTAACTGCATGGGAATCACCTGTCCCTGTAATATCATTTGGGACTTGTCCAGGACTATACTGGCACCGTATCTTTTCATGAAATTGAGCCCTAGCAATATGTTGTCTGCAATGGGCGCCACATACACTCCCACAGTGTATTCCCGTCCCGAACCAGCAAGGGGATGGGGCCCACCAGTGTTCCCGTAAGGTGCATACGTTTCCCCGCTGTGCTTAAGGTTATGTGTTGTATCACCTGGGGTGGTGGGTTCAGCTGTTGATGGATCTCCTGGGAGATAATGGTGACCTCGGCCGCTGTATCCACAATCGCCTTGACCTTCACGTCCCCGATCTGGACTGGGATCCAAAACATAGAGCCGGATCTGAGCTGTCTGATGGTTATTTGATCTCTTCCCCCGTCCTGCTCTTCCGTGTCCGACGTCCCTTGGCCCGCAACTATCGTGTTCTCCCTTTCTAGGCCTGTTGAACATTGGGTCGGGACCCGGCAGCGTTTAAAGACTCTTTCTCGTCCTCGAATGAAACGCGCAGCTTGTTGCCCAGGGGGTCCCTGAGCCGGCGGCTTTCCTCCCCGTCACTTCCGGGTTCCGGGCAATCCCGAGCCATGTGACCCTCTTTCCTACATCTGAAACACTGCATCAGTCACCTGGGGGATGGGGTACGACGATTATGCGGCAATAGGATAGCCGTCGTGAGACGCCTCAAACCCTCACACACCTGGTCCAATCTCCAGCTGAGTTCTGAGAAACCTGCTACCAAGACGTCCAGTTTCACCTCCGTGTCCATGGAAGATGAATGGCACAAGCCTGCACTCGACGGGTAGTGAGTGCCGGTTCCACAGCCTGCGGGGCTGGTAGCTGGTGAGGTGCCCGGTGTCGAGCGCCGAGAAGAGTCTTTACTCCTGGGTGGCTGCTCATACCGGGAGTACCTGCCCACTGCATTCACTCTTACTGCTGGCCCCTGGGACCCACGGCGATGGTAGTCGTGCCTGCTTGAACCTGCGGAGTCGTGGATTGCTATGGCATTGTGCTGGAAGGCTTGGGCCCGGTCAATAGCCTCCTCCATTGACGAATTCCTTGCATTGGCAATGTATTCCGCCAGACTCTTGTCCTGTAATCCCTGGCCAAATCTCATTACTGCGATTTGTTCCACTTCCCATCGTGGAACGTGTTTGTAGGCCCGATGAGCCAAGTGGTGGGCCCTATCTGCCCAATCAGCGATATCCTCTTCTGGTTCCTGCTGAGCCTGGTTAAACTTCATCATGGCTACATCCAGAACTTCCCTATCGCCAAATAGCTTGATCATCTTATGCATCATGCGATTATAATCGATCGACGGTTCTCTGTCCAGTAAGTGATTGTAAAAATCACTCACCTTACCCTTGAGGCACCACCCTAACTGTGTCAATAACGTAGGCCCACTCCAGTCCTTTTCCGAGGCATAAGACGTGAAACGGCGGTAGAAGGTGGCCCAATCTGACTTCCCGTCATAATCCAATCCAACGGTGGTGTACGGAAGGTCTCTTTCTGTTGGCGATAACCTGTCCGCCTGCTGCGGGATAGGCATCCGAATCGGAAGTCCGAGAGCTGTGTGACGAGTGTCGAGCTGGCCGTCTCCTTGATCGAGCTGATCGATGGTGGGGGGGGGACTCCCCTGCTGAGTACCTTGCGAGCCGCTAGCCCTGGAGTAGGCTGGTGACTGAACCCGGCGTCCACGCCGTCCGCCACTGGCGGCACCCCTAGAGGAATAGCGGGTACCCGTTTTGCTGGACGAGGATGATGAACGACTACCTGCCCCCATGACCTGAGGGCCCGGGGCCCTGTTGGGACAGGTCCACCTCAAACGATATAGCAGCCATCATATCGGGTGTGGCCCGAAGGCGGTTGATATCATAAATGTTGTCCTCCATGATCTCATGGCGACGCCGAAACTTGATAATGTGAGCGGCTGTTACGACCCTGGGTTCTCCAGTGGAAACCAGAGGTCAAAATTGAGGTATTAAACTTTCTAGTAGTACAAGTTGAGTGCAACTCGAACAGCAATTGTTTGTATTTTCCCTGCCAGACGTAAGACTATTATTGTTTCTCAAAGAGCATTTAAAGACTGAACTGGGGGTTGATTATTAAATAATAACATAGGCACCAACTTTGCTTACTAATACTTTCTAATCATTCATAAAGTAACAATACGTTGCATAGGGGAAGATCTTCAATGTGCTTAGCTGCACGATCAATTAGGCTCCTTCCGGCACCACGACATGAGGGAGGCCAGCTGGTCGCTAGGAGCTCTCTCTTCTCTGGCTGGTGTTCGTGCGGATAAGACCTACTCTGTGGCTGCACCCCTACTCTTCTCCCTTCTCCTCTTACTTATTTCCCTTACCTGAAGTTCCTGTACCCTTAAGTTAAGTATTATATGGTGTTAAGTGTGCCTACTCTGGTAGTAAATATTGGTGAGACCTGGGGTTAGTATTTGCCAGTGTTTTGGGTACCCCTAAGTGTTGTGTTTTGTATTAGGGTACCACATGGTCTCGCTACCCTAAGCTGCATCCAGCTTCAGTGCTTATCCAGTAGTACTTTACCCTAGCTTGTTTAGTGTAAACCTTGTATCCTGCCTACGTGGACCAAGGCTTTTAACGTAAGATAGTGTGGTAAAGTTATTATTATTATTGTTATTGGTGTGAGTGTATATGGGGGGTTGTTAAGGGGTTAATAAATAAGTACATGATTTACAGAGTATCCCTTTTTCCTATGTGGGAGTGCATTGATCAACCCTTAGACTAACATATATGGTCTAGTAGCAAGTTATTACTACTGTGGATAGTTTATTTTGGGGGCCGGGCCTTTTAGCTCTCCCATATTTGATACTCTTGTCTTCTAACTACCCTTACCCCTTAATAGTACCAGTACCCCATAGAAGCCACACATCTATATTTGTAACAAGTGGGGGCCTGTCCGGGATGAACATTATAAGTGTAAAAAATTAGAATCTTGAGTGCCAAAATTAAAATTTTTTGTTTTCCGCAGAACGGTTGTGTGCTAGCCTAGGGTCCAGCTCATCTAGCAAAGGACATTCTTGCACTGACTGGACACCCAGCTGGATCCCTTCACGATTAAGGTTAGTGTGGCCTTGTGTTAGGGGCCGTGCAAATTTTTGTTTTTTTTTCCAATTTTTATTTTTTAATTTTTTCTTTGGCTGGGAGCTAAAATTATTAGTGATGTCTTCTGAAATGAAAAGACTGGCAAGGGAGCCTTCAGTGGTAGAGATAAAGAAACTTAAAAAGTCTAATTTAGTATTGTTAAGCCAGGAATTTGGCCTAGTGGTGTAGTGGTAAGACACTCGCCTGGCGTTCCGCGAGCGCTATGTCATGGGTTCGTATCCTGGCCGGGGAGGATTTACTGGGCGCAATTCCTTAACTGTAGCCTCTGTTTAACGCAACAGTAAAATGTGTACTTGGATGAAAAAACGATTCTTCGCGGCAGGGGATCGTATTCCAGGGACCTGCCCAAAACGCTACGCGTACTAGTGGCTGTACAAGAATGTAACAACTCTTGTATATATCTTCAAAAAAAAAAAAAAAAAAAAAAATTAAATGATGCGGATAAAAAGTGGACTTTGGTGAATGAAATATTACAACATTGTATTGATGAAGAACTATTGGCAAGTGATACACCTTTATGCCAGCCTAGCCAAGCAGAAAGTGCAACTCATAGGGATAGAGAATTAGCTTTAGAGTTAGCAAAAATAAAATTAGAGGAGCAAAGACTCAAAACCAAGGAGGCTAAAATTAGAGTAAATGCCACTGGACCTCCACCTGCCGGGGATTCAAACCCCAGGCATTATGAGAAAAAGCATAATTTGCCTGAATTTTCCGAGTCAGACCCTGAAAGGTTTTTCAACCATTTTCAGAGATTGGCCATGTCCATGAACTGGCCAAAGGAAGAGTGGGTGAAAATCCTACAGGGAAGACTTAGGGGTAAAGCACAAGATATTTTTATAAACATGCCTGACGACGAGTGTTTCGAATATGATAAAGTCAGGGAATGTATTTTGCGGGCATATGAAATTACTCCTGAAGCTCACCGCCAAGTTTATCGTAACCTTAGGCCTACTCACAACCAACCGCTCACTGAATTTGTGAATGATCAAATTCGATTGTTTGATAGATGGATTCGCTCGGCGAAAGCCGAAACATACGAGGCTCTCAGGAACTTAATTTTAATGGAGCATTTTATAGATATTATGCCAGAGAATGTTTCACAGTACATTAAAGGAAGGATAGAGATAAATTCTAAAATAGGGGATTTGGCCAAGTTGGCAGAAAACTACCAATTGGCGGGCAAAAGGCCCAATAAAAATAATTATACCCCACAGAGTAGCAAAACTTATACCTACAGCCAGTCCAGACCAGCTCATTCTAACCCTTTACCTAATGCACCTTCTGTTTCAGACATAACTAACCCTGTTAAAGTGTCTAGCCCCACGGCACCTAAGGGTGAACCGAAGGGTAATTCTGTTAGTAATGTCTCTTCTCCCCGACGTTTTTGTGGTCACTGTAATCGTCCAAACCACACTATTAGTCGTTGTTGGCAACTGTACCCTGAAAAAAGACCCAATGCTCTAGTTGTGACACAGGGCTTGAGGCCTTCGGAAGGGTTAGGGAGTAAGACCCCCAACCCACAGTGGTTGGACTTGCTTACCCCATTCTTATCGAAAGGGAGACTACTTTTGTCTGAGGGTTCTTCCTGGAAGGAAGTGGTGATCTTCCGAGACACCGGTGCCATCCAGACTTTAATTTTAGAGAGTGCGTTGCAAGGTGCCAACACTCTCGACACTGGAGAGGTGGTACTGGTCGAGGGTGTCACTAGTGATACTCGAGCGGTACCCCTCCATAAGGTTACCCTGGAATCTGATTTCCACAAGGGTGTTTGTACAGTCGGAGTCACTTCATACCTACCTTTCCCTAATGTTGATGTAATAGTTGGTAATGATTTAGCAGGGGACTCCAGACTGCCTATTATGTTGCCTACCCCTAAGGTTTGCCTGGATCCACCCGCCGCAGAGGATAATGTTGTGTACCCTGCGTGCGCGGTGACCAGGTCTATGGGACTTAAATGTAAGGGCAGCCCTGTGCTTGCCAAGGTGGTAAATCCCAAGGTCACGAGGAGCTTTCCGAGTGGTGAAAGCCAAGTGGACCTCGCGGACACATTCATGGCCCGACTCGATGACGTGGCCGAGGACATTGTGGAGAGCCTGCCACCGCCATCTACAGAGAGTAGTGGGGAGGTGGAGGAGAACACTGTTGAGCCTCGGCCAATGGCATCTGACCAAGGCCTAGATGCCTCCTTGAGTGAGTTACAGAAAGCTGACCCCACTCTTGCAGATTGTCATGAGACAGCTGTCTCTATGGAGGAAATTGTAGACGCAGCAACTGGGTACTACTACAATGATCGGATTTTGATGAGAAAATGGAGACCACAGAGTGCTCCCTTGTCAAATGAGTGGGAGGTAGTCCACCAGGTTATGTTGCCGACCTGCTATAGAGAAAGAGTTTTGGCAGCTGCTCATGATGATCCTATGGGGGGACATCAAGGTATTAATATTACGTATCACAAAATTTTAAAGTATTTTTTCTGGCCCAAGCTGAAAAGCGATGTGGCAAAATTTTGTAATGCGTGTGTTGTTTGTCAACTGGTTGGGAAACCAAACTAGACTCCACCTAAAGCTCCTCTAAGGCCTATTGTCGTGCCAGAGGAACCATTTTCTCATGTGGTAATGGACTGTGTTGGACCATTACCTAGAACTAAGTCTGGTAATATTTACCTAATCACGATGATGTGTATCACTACTCGTTACCCAGAGGCTTTTGCTGTAAGGAACATCCGAGCAAAAACTGTTGTTGCTCATATTTTGCAATTTTTTTCCACTTTTGGACTGCCTCGGGTTGTGCAAACTGACAATGGTACTAATTTTAAGTCTGATGTTTTTGAGCAATTTTGTAAGGAACATGGAATAACTCATAAGGTTTCCAGCCTATACCATCCACAGAGTCAGGGGGTAATTGAACGTTTCCATCAAACTCTGAAGCAGATGTTGAAGACATCGTGCGAGAGTTCCCACACCTTCTGGGATGAGAATTTACCGTATGTTTTGTTTGCGGCTAGAGAGGGATTACAAAGTTCACTGGGCTGTTCTCCTTTTGAGTTAGTCTTTGGCCATAAAGTTCGTGGACCCTTGCAAATGTTACAGGAGAATCTGTTAGGGAACGTAACGTTATCCGAAGGTTCGGCTTTCTTTGCGCAACACCACCAGAGACTCAAGGACTGCAAGGCAGCTGCATTTAAGTATCTTGGCAAGGCCCAAGAAAAGATGAAAGAACGTAACGATGCTAAATCTAAGTTACGGGTATTTCAGCCTGGCGACCCTGTCCTGGTATTAAAGCCTCGACTAGGGAACACTATGTCCCACAAGTACGAAGGCCCCTACATTGTGACAGAAAAGTCTGGGGACCTGACGTACAAAGTGAGGCACTCTGACAAACGTAACCAGGTAATGCTCATACATGTAAATCGACTGAAGAAGTTCCAGGGCCCCAGGCCCATTGCACTAACCAATGTTTCCATTTCCAGTGAGAGAGGGGATGATTGTTCTGGGGACCCAAGTAATCTCATTTTCAATAATTCTAGTTCTGTGAATGCTGTGGAGGGACTGTCCCATTTGCAGATGGCCCAACGTGAAGAGGTGCAGTCGTTGGTTGATGAATTCTCCAGTCTGTTCGGGGAGGTCCCGACCCAGACTGATGCCATTTGCCATGATGTCGAGTTGACGGACTACACTCCCATTCGCCTTCAACCCTATCGGATGAGTCCAGAAAAGAAGGCCATCGTACGGAAGGAGGTCGACTTCTTGCTCCAGCACGGCCTCATCCGGCCGAGCCAGCTCCCAGCAAACACAAATCATCTACACAACGTTCGCCTATCTCTTCCCATAGGTGTGGGAATGATTTGCATTGAGAATGGTGCAGGAGAGCCTTTGAGAAACTTTTACTCAAAAAATCCAAACACAAAGGTTTAATTATAAATTGTTTTTCTACAATTATTTTCTTCCAAATGTAAAACAAATAGTTTTTACATGTTTAAATATAAAATTTATGGTGTTTTTTTGTAAAATTCATTAATAAATTGTGAATGATATATATTGGCTGAGTGAAACCTTTAAAATCCATTTAGTTATAATTTGAACAGAAAAAAGTATTTTTCCAAATTTTCTAAAAATCGCTCTTTTTAACACAATTTGACTCCTTATACATTCCACTAAACACTATATCATGTTTAAATATATAATTTATGTATTATTCTCTAAAATAATTTATATAAATTATATAAGTTGCTGGAAAGTGGTGTTAAAGATTCTGAAAACTTTTTGTTGTGTTAATATGTTCTTATTAACTATGTCTCAAGTTCACAGTTTATCAAACAAGAATATTAACATTCGTCAACTCTTAAAATCTTATATGTTATCTTGCTGGTGCAAAAAAGGGTGAATCTTTAGGAACAGCTATAGTATCTATATATCACAAATGGTGTTTTCCCTAACTCAAACAATGTAGGGTTTATTATTCTACACATATTTCTAATGACTCTTAGATGTTTACATTCTCTGAAGTATAATTGTGAAGGCTGTGTCCATCACTCTCAACACAGATTCTTAAACTCGTCTCTGCAGGTTCAACTATATAATTAGTTTCCATTTTGAATCTCCATGGACATTTGTATCCAAAATGAAACCAATGTGGTTTCCTTCAGCGCCTTCAGCCAGCACATTTGCTCATTCATTTCCACAGAGTCCAACAAGGTAGGGGATTTACAGAAATTTGTATATTCATATTGTTATATATTAAAAATATGAATGCAGTTCAATATGATAAGACAAATACATGAGTTTATGATAAATTCGTTTTCTGTGATATACCATTGATATGCTCTTTTTTTCTTTAAACGGCAGACTAAACTAAAGTGCTCACATCAACAGATTTGATGTATAAATGGTCAACGCTCAACAGAGTTAGTATAAATGTATTAGTATAAATCTTACTTGTCTCATTGTTAATTCACATTCAATGTCAACTTGTGGTTGCATTGTACAAGGCCAACACAGATGATCGAAGGAAACTAACTCTGCTCTAGTTCCATGAAGTTGCTATTTGGTCTTTACTCAATGCATTGTACATGCATTGTACAAGGCCAACACAGATGATCGAAGGAAACTAACTCTGCTCTAGTTCCATGAAGTTGCTATTTGGTCTTTATTGAAATTTGACAAGGCAGAGTGGCCTGCAACAACTACACCATCTCCACATCTAGTTCATGCTCCAGACATAAATCATGACACTGGTCCTGTGTATCCTGCTGCTGACCCGTCAACACCTGGCCCGTCGGGTGTGAGGCGCCCTCTCTTCACGTCTACACCTAGTGCTGAAGCTGAATCTGATGAAGATAATTCATATTCCACATTAGTGTTTGAAAACAATAGTGAGAGCGTCGATTCAGACAGTAGTTTATTGCCAACCCAGAGACAACAGCGACGTGTTGTTATAGCAGAGACTCGCCTGAACTATAAATTGAAACATGAGCTGGTAAAAATCCCCAAACGTCGCAGGTGTGAAGTGTGTTCAAAGTCGGGTATCAGGAAGGAAACTGGTATAGCGTGCAAGACATGCGATGTTCCACTTTGCGTCATACCTTGTTACACCACTTATCACAGGAAAAGGGTGTATTGGGTGGACAAGAAATAACCACCTACATCAGCTTCACTCCACCTAGGAACATCTGTTGAGCAAGTTCAGGAATCAGTACCTGAAGGAGGTGCAGTGGAGATAAAATGCTCAACTTATTTTACTACAATCGTCTTTGCTTTGGTAAGTACACATAATTGTCTTAGATTGTTTCAGTATTGTAGTCTATTTTCTTAGGAATATTTTGATACCTAAATGAGAACTGTAGCACGAAAACTAAAGTAAGTATACATGAAACAAGAGAAACTTTTTTTGTGGGTGTTGCGGGTGTGAGTTGGAGTGTCAAGAGCGGGTTCCGGTTGTGTGTTTTCCATCATCTCTACAGCTGTGAATTCCAAGGAATTGTATTTGATATGCATATGTCTGTGTAGGGAATTTTATTCCGAACACTATACAAAAAAAACGGTGTGAAACAAGTATAAACTTGAAAAACATGAGCAAAGTAAAAACTTTTGACGCTCACGGGTACAAACACGCGTAAGATTTTATTCGCCGCAAATTTATTTGACGCTGTGTTGGCCAACTCTACCCATGTTCTTATAGAACTTTCTATTGCGAACACATTGCTATAAAAATGAAATACGTAGCTCCAGAAATAATGTCAGGACAGTGAAATAAGTATAAACATTCAAAGCCCTGCATCACACCAGTGTCGTCCCTGCTGAAATCACGGCTAATGCTTCGCCCAGTTCCCACACTCGTGCGGGTCACCCGATACCATAATTAGACATTGATAGGCATATGTCTGGGTTGGGAATTTTATTGTGAGTTCAGTGATATCAAAATGAGCGCTGTAGGATGACTGTGAGGCTGGCAACAAACGAAAGAGTATGAACATTTACTTCCTGTTTGGGTGTCACGGCGAGTCATCTTCGTGTTTATTTACTTCGTGGTGGGATACCAAATGCTTCGGTGACATTTTATGCATATGATCTTGTAGAGAATTTTATTGCCAACGCATTGATACCAAAATGAAAAACGTAGCTTGAGAATTGAGGTTAGCAGCGTGAAAAGATTATAAACTTTTTTGTGTTTACGCTTGAGCACAACCCGCTTGTTTTTCCAGCTAGTGCCGCGCGCACTAAAGTGTGCATTATACACACCATAATGCACCAGTACACACAATAAGGTACCAGTACACACTATAAGGCACCAGTACACGCCATAAGGCACCAGAACACACACCATAAGGCACCAGAACACACCATAAGGCACCAGTACACACCATAAGGCACCAGTACACACCATAAGGCACCAGTACACACCATAAGGCACCAGTACACACCATACGGCACCAGTACACACCATAAGGCACCAGTACACACCATAAGGAACCAGTACACACCATAAGACACCAGTATATACCATAAGGCACCAGTACACACCATAAGGCACCATTACACACCATAAGGCACCAGTACACACCATAAGGCACCAGTACACACCATAAAGCACCAGTACACACTATAAGGCACCAGTACACACCATAAGGCACCAGTACACACCATAAGACACCAGTACACACCATAAGGCACCAGTACGCACCATACGGCACCAGAACACACCATAAGGCACCAGTACACACCATAAAGCACCAGTACACACAATAAAGCCCCAGTACACACCATAAGGAACCAGTACACACCATAAGGCACCAGTATACACAATAAGGTACAAGTACACACCATAAGGCACCAGTACACACCATAATGCACCAGTACACACTATAAGGCACCAGTACACGCCATAATGCACCAGTACACACCATAAGGCACCAGTACACACCATAATGCACCAGTACACATCATATGGCACCAGTACACACCATAAGGCACCAGAACACACACCATAAGGCACCAGTACACACCATAATGCACCAGTACACACCATAATACACCAGTACACACCATAATGCACCAGTACACACCATAATGCACCAGTACACACCATAAGGCACCAGTACACAATAAGGCACCAGTACACACAATAATGCACCAGTACACACCATAAGGCACCAGTACACTCCATACGGCACCAGTACGCACCATAAGGCACTAGAACACACCATAAGGCACCAGTACACACCATAAAGCACCAGTATACACCATAAGGCCCCAGTACACACCATAAGGTACGAGTACACACTATAAGGCACCAGTACACACCTACAGGTATTTGTTTCTGGTGTGGTGCTCATGGGATCTGTTACAACCTTCTAGGAAGCTTTTAGGGTCAGGATTGACATTACAGTGCAGCGTTTTATATATATATAAAATACACATGAGAGTATGTGCAGGGACTTAATATCTAACATATTCAGAGATTTGAGTAAGGGGTCCATATATACTGCCCGGTTGCCTGAAATGCTATATGCCTACTATATTGGCTTTAGGTATTGTATGCACTAGCTCTATCTATAAATCCAACATTATGTTTGTAAATCAACTATGTATGTACTTTCCTGAATAAAATTGACTTTACTCTACACTTATATGCTCTGTGGATTTGTTATCCCCTATCGTTTGGGAGAAAAAAAATGACTAATACGTTCGGCGAATGACTTTGACTTCAACTTCACTTTGACTTCGTTCATGTCATCGTATTTTCCGTAATATATAAAGGTTACGACAATGCAATTATATTATTGTGTGCAAATAAGTTGGAAATTTCATGTACCCTAAAAATAGTAAAATAAAGAATAAGAATAATTAAATAATTGTTGTAGTAAATTGTCACACGTTCATCATACGCAAACGAACACACAGTGTGGAGCGTCAGTAGACCAAGGTCCGCGCCATTTTAAAACACGGCTTCGAATGTAAGTAATGTTTTTCTCGTACTAACACTGTGTTATGCAATAGATTAGGTCTTGAATTCACAAATTTAGTTGTTACATCTGACAGAGTATGTTAGACGGTGTAATGCTGGTCCATGTTGACGTATTTGTGGGCTTGCCCAGCAAACACAGAACGTTTGTGAACGTTTTTAAATGGTGCCACAAAGGTAATACTCTAACATTTGACATAAATACTTATTTCTGACGTTCTTAAAACCACTAGATATAACTAAAAACATGTATTCTTGAGACACAGTTTTTTAAGATTTATGTAAAAATTTAAAAATAGTAGTGAATGCTATGGAATTATAATGTTTTCATGCTTTATATATAAAAATAAACAATTTTCAGTCAACATTTCGTTTTTTTTGTTTACTTTATGTAAACCTATCCAATTTACGTTCTTATAACATAAATATAACATTTATATGTCGTCAATATGACGTTATTTCCACGACATCGTTACGTTATTATAATGTTATATTAACGTATAATTCCGGTATAAAAAAGCTGAAATATATTGAGCTTTATATTTTAAACCTTGTAAAATTGTCGTAAAACTTGGAATAAGACACTAAGCATGCTTTATTTATGAAAATATAGAAACACATCAACAAAAACATAAACCACATGTCACCTAGCTATAATTCTTTGTCTTTCTAGAGAATGTAATTTACGCTTTGACAATCTTTCTTCATATGACAGGTTTCTATTTTGGGGTATTAACTTTGTTATCCTCCGCTGGACGCATTCTAGTAAATTTATAACCATGATGTGGATATACTGTGACCAAAAGTGAAGTGCATATATATCTAAATGGAGCCTACCCAGAGCAAGATATATATGAAGAACAATGAACCGATATCTTAATTATTACTAATGTTTCAATACATAAATCCCAATGTTCTGTTTGCCTTATTACGAACATTTATTCATTGATTTTTGTTTTTTTTAAATTCTTACTAATCATAACTCCCAGATCCCTTTCATAATTCGACTTCATAATCTCAGCACCATGCATGCATCTAGCTTATATCTTGTAACTCGATCTATCGTCATTACCTATCCTTTAAACCTTACATTTGTCAGTATTAAACGGCCTCCCCCAATCTTTTGACCATATTTCAGTACCCAATTTAGATCGTTTGATCGATCAATTTAGACCTCCTTGTATCATGTATCATCATACATGATGATAAAATGATACTACTGGGTATGCTGATGATATAATGATACACACTACTTGTTATGCTAACATGCAGAACACTCTTAACTCTGTATTAGTCTCATGTCAGGACTTAGGTTTAGTCATATCTCAGCAGAGGAAACAAAGATACTAAACGGGTGTCCACCCAGGCAGGGAGGAGCTGTTCACAAGATGCAACTGTATGATGGCTCCCAGCTTGACTATGTTAACAGATTCAAATACCTTAAAACTTGCCTTGTATTGTCCTTTTGTATTCAAACTCTGTCGTCAGTATAAAGAGAGGCTCCATAAGCCCTCTTGGAGATGTTGCAGGTTATCACTCAGGCTATGGTGCCAATGTTACAATTGTCAAAATGATGTACCTTGCATACATCAGATCTTTAGTGGATTATGCTGCACCTCTGCTTGCCTTGATGACTAAAAGAAAGCTTAAAGGGCTTGAAAACTTGCAGAACGAAGCCTTAAAGATAATCTTTGGATGCCCCTCGTACCACAAAAATACTTAACATGAGGAAGGAACTTAATATTCCGAGCGTTGTTTATCGTGTTACTGAAATTAACTGTCAAATTGGTATAAAAATGCTAAGGCTAGCTCATCCTAACTCTTGCACAGAAGCCTTCCAGAATGTCTTTATTGAAGGTCAACATTGTTTCATGTGGCACTGTATCAAAAGCTTTGCTAAAGTCAAGGTACACAACATCACAATCCTTACCACTATCAACTGCCTCAACTATGCTGGAATAAAAAGAGAGCAAATTTGTTAAACATGAACGGCCATGTGTAAAACCATGTGTTGCGACTTAACCCCATTGATTCTAAATCTTTGATTCCTTTGGTATAGCCATGCCCTAATTCAGCTTAATATAGAATCCACAATATAGTGAGCCTCTATCTTTTAATCAGTCTTTTATGTGGCACTGTATCAAAAGCTTATTTTATGAGTGGGGAGTCCGTATAAACAACTGGGCCTCTACCCCCTTCAATCCGAACTATTTTCCTTGCTTCTTGCACTGAAATGTGTACAAGTCTCTAAACTGATACATTAATTGTGACTCTTTATCATCCTTAATTGCTCTCAACTCTTTAAGACATACTGTAACATGCACGTGTCTGAAGCTAGACACAAATACAACAAAATTATTAATGATAACAAGAGACTTCGAACTAGGTACCTCACAGGAAGGTGTCCTCAGTCCTACCTTATTTAATACCTTAATAAACACGCTGTTAAACTCTGTACCGAGCAAACCCAACGTCCACATCATTATAGCTATGCTGATGATATAATGATACACACCACTGGGTATGCTGATGATATAATGATACACACAACTGGGTATGCTGATGATATAATGATACACACAACTGGGTATGCCGATGATATAATGATACACACCACTGGGTATGCTGATGATATAATGATACACACAACTGGGTATGCCGATGATATAATGATACACACCACTGTGTATGCTGATGATATAATGATACACATAACTGGGTATGCCTATGATATAATGATACACACAACTGGGTATGCTGATGATATAATGATACACACAACTGGGTATGATGATGATATAGATACACACCACTGGGTATGCTGATGATATAATGATACACACCACTGGGTATGCTAACATGCAGAACACTCTTAACTCTGTATTAGACTCATGTCAGGACCTAGGTTTAATTATCTCAGCAGAGAAAACAAAGATACTAAATCGGCGCCCACCCAGGCAGGGAGGAGCTGTTCGCAAGATGCAATTGTCTGATGGCTCCCAGCTTGACTATGTAAACAGATTCAAATACCTTGGCCTTGAGGTGCCACTGTATAGTCCTGTTGTATTCAGACTCTGTCGTCAGTATAAAGAGAGGCTCCGAGCTCTCAAGGCTGTTGCAGGTTATCACTCAGGCTATGGTGCCAATGTCAGAATTGTCAAAATGATGTACCTTGCATACATCAGATCTTTAGTGGATTATGCTGCACCTCTGCTTGTTTTGATGCCTGAAAGAAAGCTTGGAGGGCTTGAAAAATTGCAGAACGAAGCCTTGAGGATAATCCTTGGTTGCCCTCGTACAACAAAAGATACTTAATATGAGAAAGGAACTTAATATTCCGAGCGTTGTTGATCGTGTTACTGAAATTAACTGTCAAATTAGTATTAAAATGCTTAGGCTAACTCATCCTAGTCCTTGCACAGAAGCCCTCCAGAATTTCTTTATTGAAGATCAGCATTGTTCCAAATGGATAACAAAAACTGGAACTCAACTCAGAATGTATCAGGTTCATGATTTGTACCAAGAGAAACAACAACGGCACTTTCCTGCACCGTGGGAGGTTACACCCTTTCCAGTTTTAATCCCTCCCTTTCCACCCAAGAAGCAAATTAGAAATCAGCCCAAACTTCGTCTTGAGGCAAAGCTAAACGCCTTAAGCCATATTGATGCTCTGTCCACAGAGCATTCTCTCTCTCAAATCATATACACTGATGGTTCCCTACACCGCACCACGGGTGCAACTGGAAGTGCCGTTGTTCTGACAATGGGCGATGGCCTATACTTTGAGTGGGGAGTCCGTATAAACAATTGGGCCTCTACCTTTCAGACTGAACTATTTGCTTGCTCCTTGCACTGAAATGTGTACAAGTCTCCAAACTTGATACATTAATTGTTAGTGACTCCTTATCATCCTTAAATGCTCTCAACTCTTTAAGACATAACTGTAACATGCTCGTGTCCGAAGCTAGACACAAATACAACAAAATTATTAAGGATGGTAACAGAGTCCATTTCATGTGGTCTCCATCTCATGTTGGCCTCCAAATGCATGATAGAGCTGATAAGTTAGCCAAAGAATCTGCCTTTAAAGGAGACGTATGAGTGTAGCCTTGGATTGTCAATGAGCAATCTGAGAGCAGCAGTACACCGAGAACTTCAACAAGATCTTGTAGATCTGAGGCAAAGTGAAATTGACACCAGTAATTCCATCTATCATCATACTATCATGCAAGAGGAGCCACACATCTATGGATCATCCAATAAAATCAGTAGACTTCTAGATGTTACTACTGTTCGGCTTAAACTGTGTTTCAACTCTCTCTGGGATTTCTAATTATCTGCTGATGTAGACCTAACCAAATGTAAACTGGGTCAACAAGCACACCGTCTGTCACTATGTGATGGAGTGCCAAAAGACTTCAATTGAATTGAATTGAATTCAGAGACAATTTTATAATAAATGTTCCAGAGATGTTTAAATATTTCATTCAAAACGATCTGCTACCAGAAATCTTAGCCAAATATCCCCTATTTGCTAACTAAGATAAGTAAATGATAAGTAAATTGTCTCGCCAATTATATATACGAGGGAATGATTAAGGGTCGAGGGACGAAATGCGCATTGCTGCCCTCATCTGTGACGTCACAGCATCATTCCCGCTAGTATCAACAGAGCGGCCATTTTGTCGTCAGTGCAGTCAGCGGACAGAGGACAAACGCTTCATGCAAATATTATCGTAAGTAAACACTTATATTTTATTATATTATTAGATTCTAGTGCTGGCTACAGTGCTGTGTATGTGTAGGCGAGGCCGGGCAGTGCTGGTGTATGTGGAGGCGAGGGGCAGTGCTAGTGTATGTGGAGGCGAGGGGCAGTGCTGGTGTATGTGGAGGCGAGGCCTGGTAGTGCTATAGTGTATGTGGAGGCGAGGGGCAGTGCTGGTGTATGAGGAGGCGAGGGGCAGTGCTGGTGTATGTGGAGGCGAGGGGCAGTGCTGGTGTATGTGGAGGCGAGGGGCAGTGCTGGTGTATGTGGAGGCGAGGCCTGGTAGTGCTATAGTGTATGTGGAGGCGAGGGGCAGTGCTGGTGTATGTGGAGGCGAGGGGCAGTGCTGGTGTATGTGGAGGCGAGGGGCAGTGCTGGTGTATGTGGAGGCGAGGGGCAGTACTGGTGTATGTGGAGGCGAGGGGCAGTGCTAGTGTATGTGGAGGCGAGGGGCAGTGCTGGTGTATGTGGAGGCGAGGCCTGGCAGTGCTAGTGTATGTGGAGGCGAGGGGCAGTGCTGGTGTATGTGGAGGCGAGGGGCAGTGCTAGTGTATGTGGAGGCGAGGGGCAGTGCTGGTGTATGTGGAGGCGAGGCCTGGTAGTGCTATAGTGTATGTGGAGGCGAGGGGCAGTGCTGGTGTATGAGGAGGCGAGGGGCAGTGCTGGTGTATGAGGAGGCGAGGGGCAGTGCTGGTGTATGTGGAGGCGAGGGGCAGTGCTGGTGTATGTAGAGGCGAGGGGCAGTGCTGGTGTATGTGGAGGCGAGGGGCAGTACTGGTGTATGTGGAGGCGAGGGGCAGTGCTAGTGTATGTGGAGGCGAGGGGCAGTGCTAGTGTATGTGGAGGCGAGGCCTGGCAGTGCTAGTGTATGTGGAGGCGAGGGGCAGTGCTAGTGTATGTGGAGGCGAGGGGCAGTGCTGGTGTATGTGGAGGCGAGGCCTGGCAGTGCTAGTGTATGGAACTGAGGACTCAGGCCCCAGGGCCTGGGCACAGGGGCCTGAGCACTGCTGAGGGTTAGCCAACATGAGAAGGTTGTGTTGATTGCCTGAAATTATTTAAATTGTTTAATGTATTGAATGGCATTTTTCAAGTTACATTTTTTAAAATACTGAACTAGGTTCTAAATTTTTTTAAATTTTGCCACGAGGGGGCGAGTTTATTGGGCAGCGCCACTAATCTTGTGAGTGGACACACCGCTATAGCAGCATGTACAACACTCTCCAATAGGAAAAAAACCCGCTGGGTTCTAGGCTAGGTTAGGCTCATCTGTAATAATTGAATTAAGCCTAGCAAAGCCTAGATCCTAGTTCAGTAATTTAAAAAATGTTGTAACTTGAAAAATGCCATTCAATACATTAAACAATTTAAATATTTTCAGGCAATCAACACAACCCTCTCATGTTGGCTAACCCTCTCTCATGTTGGTCAATAATTTAATTATTTTTTTATGGAGTAATCTTTGCTATATTGATAGTGCTTGTTGTGTGTCTGCAGGTGCATTCAGTGTGTGTACGATACCTGATGTTAAAAAATTCTTTCTTGTTCATGCTCTCATTTAGACGTTTGGCCTCGACGAGGTTCAGTCTTGTGACTGGTCTGTGGCACGTTTTTGTTGAAATGTAGTCTTTTCGAGACTACATTTCAAATGTAGTGTGTGTGGAGGCGTGTATGTTAGGTATTACCTAACATACACGGTCTAATATATCTGTGTGAAATAGATTAAATCCATTTATTTGATATTCAGCCAATAGTTCTGTATTTTCTACATTCATCCATGTTTTGGTAAGTGCAATAATATGTATTGTTTCATTGCAGATTAGAGATTCTAGATAGTTCTAGATTTCCGAAGTACTGAAACGCGCGCCATACAGGCTTGGTGGATCTAGGTGCAAGGTAAAATTATTTACATTTACTTGTTTTTTATTTATATGCATATATATATATGCCTAAGTTTTGAAAGTGAACAAATTGTTTACAATGGTTTATAATTTTATCAGTGTCAGACACAATTACATCTTACAATTACATCTGCTCATTACAAAATACTCTTTAAAAAATTACTTCTTAACAATAAGAGCATATAAATATATCCATAATCATCTGTATCAAACCTTATTACAGGTAGAACCAGTAGGCAGTCTACTGTATTTTATCAAACCCTTATTAGAATAATAGATCTTGTAATAATTTTGCAAAAATAGTGGCATTTACTATTTTTAAAAGATTATTAAAAAATTTACCAATATGGTGCATTCGGAAGATAAACCAAATTTTTCACTTTTGACAATTGAGCACCTGCTACATCCTTGTAGCAGGTGCTACAGGTGCTACATCCATCCATTGGTTTCAACCCTTTTACCCTGTTGTAGCTCAGTCGATTAAGGCAGTGTCTGGGATGCTCCCGGACGCAGGTTCGAACCCTCGTCACGGCCCTTGTGGATTTGTTCATTTGATGCATCACGTTATTGTGATCTGTGTGTGTAATTCTTCACCTGCTACAGCAACAGGAATGTGTGTGTGTGTGTGTCTGTATATTTGTGTTGAATAT
>NC_091169.1:33018445-33030945 GCF_040958095.1 Procambarus clarkii
ACAGGCTGCTTGATCACAAAATCTATTGTGTTCACATATTGCATATATAGATTTTTATAGATTTTTAGATTTTTACTTTTATATTCTGTTACAGATATAGTCTATATATTTCGAGCTATTACATATATTTTGTTGTATTACTCAACCTTAAATAAATATAATATTTTAATTCTCTTTTTGTACCCTATTTGTAATTTACACGTACATATATAGGATGTCCATTTCTTTCTCAGATATGTCTTCTTTCTTTCTCTCCCTTTCTATTTCAGATATTTAAAAAATTATTATACCCTGATTTACCCTAAACGTTTTAATGTAGGTAATTAAAAGATTATAAAAAGGTTTTTTTAAATGTTATTTATTTACGTTCTAAGGTTGTATATAAAAATTCTCAAAAAACATTTTTAAAACGTAATTATAAACGTGCTGAAAACAATGAAATGTCGTTTTTAGAATGTTTTAAAAACGTGAAAATGTTTGCTGGGTGGTTGGTTTACATGTGATGGCACACAATATCGGCACCCCACAACATGCTGTTGAAGTTGGAATGCATGGCATAGGCTCCTCACACAATGTTCTTTATGTGGTCCTCAGGTGATAGTTTTCTATTTAGAACCACCCCTAGATCTCTTTCTTTATCAGAATTCCTTAAAGATTTCTCACATGGTTTTCCTAATGATAGATTGTGGGCTGTAAGGGACAGGTTTGATGTATGGATTAGTTGATAGAAGTTCCAGTCCACCTGTAGACAGGGATCTCACATCAGCTTGTATATTATACAAGGATAAGATTTGATAAATTCAGTTATTTGACTGAACACTGGCTCTAACCTAGCCTAGCCTATAGTCTAACCTAGCTCCATAACTAACAGCCATTAGCCGGCTCTGTTTAAATCAGAGATTTAAACATACATAGTCTAACCTAGCTCCATAACTAACAGCCATTAGCCATTAGCCATCCATGCACAGCCATCAGCCGGGCCATAGACCGGCTATTTTGCTTTTTTCCCAAGCCGGTCTATGTTTTTTTTTCGATGCCTCAGTGGCCCATGCACAGGTCCGTTCAAGGGGATTAAATAGCCGTTCTATGGCCCCAGGGTTTGTATTTTATCAAACTCTTATTAGAATAATAGATCTCGTAATAATTTGGCAAAAATAGTGGCATTTACTATTTTAAAAAGCTCGGGTGCAGGGGGGGGGGTTGTGTAAAAGCCTGGTTTGTGCCTCGGAGAGGCTATGGGATCCAGTAAGATCGTCCTTCCTTTCCTCCCTAGAATCTGGATGTAGCAGGTGCTCAATTGTCAAAAGTGAAAAATTGGGTTTGTCTTCCGAATGCACCATATCTGTAAATTTTTTAATAATCTTTTAAAAATAGTAAATGCCATTATTTTTGCAAAATTATTACGAGATCTATTATACTAATAAGGGTTTGATAAAATACAGTAGACTGCCTACTGGATAATAGTTCCAGTCCACCTGTAGACAGGGATCTCACATCAGCTTGTATATTATACAAGGATAAGATTTGATAAATTCAGTTATTTGACTGAACACTGGCTCTAACCTAGCCTAGCCTATAGTCTAACCTAGCTCCATAACTAACAGCCATTAGCCGGCTCTGTTTAAATCAGAGATTTAAACATACATAGTCTAACCTAGCTCCATAACTAACAGCCATTAGCCATCCATGCACAGCCATCAGCCGGGCCATAGACCGGCTATTTTGCTTTTTTCCCAAGCCGGTCTATGTTTTTTTTCGATGCCTCAGTGGCCCATGCACAGGTCCGTTCAAGGGGATTAAATAGCCGTTCTATGGCCCCAGGGTTTGTATTTTATCAAACTCTTATTAGAATAATAGATCTCGTAATAATTTTGCAAAAATAGTGGCATTTACTATTTTAAAAAGCTCGGGTGCAGGGGGGGGGGGTTGTGTAAAAGCCTGGTTTGTGCCTCGGAGAGGCTATGGGATCCAGTAAGATCGTCCTTCCTTTCCTCCCTAGAATCTGGATGTAGCAGGTGCTCAATTGTCAAAAGTGAAAAATTGGGTTTGTCTTCCGAATGCACCATATCAGTAAATTTTTTAATAATCTTTTAAAAATAGTAAATGCCACTATTTTTGCAAAATTATTACGAGATCTATTATTCTAATAACGGTTTGATAAAATACAGTAGACTGCCTACTGGTTTTACCTGTAATAAGGTTTGATACAGATGATTATCCGTTCAAGGGGATTAAATAGCCGTTCTATGGCCCCAGGGTTTTCTCAAATTTTCTTTCATAGCCGGTCTATGGCCCCTGGGTTTTACGAACTTTTTTTCCCAAGCCGGTCTATGGCCCCTGGGTTTTACGAACTTTTTTTTTCCCAAGCCGGTCTATGGCGTGTATGTTAAATAAACCAAATTTTTCACTTTTGACAATTGAGCACCTGCTACATTCAGATTCTAGGGAGGAAAGGAATATAATATAATATCTAATATATCTATCTGTGTGAAATAGATTAAATCCATTTATTTGATATTCAGCTAATAGTTCTGTATTTTCTACATTCATCCATGTTTTGGTAAGTGCAATAATATGTATTGTTTCATTGCAGATTAGAGATTCAAGATAGTTCTAGATTTCCGAAGTACTGAAACGTGCGCCATACAGGCTTGGTGGATCTAGGTGCAAGGTAAAATTATTTACATTTACTTGTTTTGTATTTATATGCATATATGCATTTATATGCACTATTCTATAGAATAATAGATCTCGTAATAATTTTGCAAAATAGTGGCATTTACTATTTTTAAAAGATTATTAAAAAATTTACTGATATGGTGCATTCGGAAGACAAACCCAATTTTTCACTTTTGACAATTGAGCTCGGGTGCAGGGGGGGGGGTTGTGTAAAAGCCTGGTTTGTGCCTCGGAGAGGCTATGGGATCCAGTAAGTTCAGTAGAACTTCGGTTTCAACCCTTTTACCCTGTTGTAGCTCAGTCGATTAAGGCAGTGTCTGGGATGCTTCCGGACGCAGGTTCAAATCCTCGTCACGGCCCTTGTGGATTTGTTCATTTGATGCATCACGTTATTGTGATCTGTGTGTGTAATTCTTCACTTGCTACAGCAACAGGAATGTGTGTGTATGTATTTGTGTTGTTGAATATGACCGAAAGTGTAAGATTAATGATTCTAACACAAATCGTCTGAATATTTGTTTTTCTTCACTGTCGAGAGTAGTTAAAAAAATTTACTCGAGTTTATTTTCACACTTTATTTATGGTCCTTAAGTCCCTCTCCATAATGCTGCTGCTGTTTCTCGCATCTTTGCAACGCTTGTATGTTTGGGGGTTTGGCCTCTTGCTATATATTGATTCCATTTGTGTGTGTTTGGGTCTCAGGCCCTCTCGCAATTTCTGTTGAACAAACCCCTTTTCCTAGTTCTGCATCTCTCCTTTGGTACAAATTTTGTTGTGCTTTTATCATATATTTCACAAAATTTGACATACATTTCATTTACTTCATGTCCTATCAGCAAGTGTTTGTCAAATTCTTTAAGGAAAGTTTATCATCCTGATTGCAGATCTCTAGCGCTATTATGTCAACTTCTTGTGGATTCGCAATCATTATTTAATTTACCTTTAGGTGTTCTTTCACCAGCACAGCAACACTGTACCTCTCCCAACCAGTTTAAGATAAAAACTAAGTACTAACTAATTAACTCAATGTAACCTACCTTACCCCCAAAATGTCAACCCATGTCTTCTATTTTAAACAATGCTGTTTTGTTGACCAAATTGTATTTTTGTTTTTTTCTGCAATGTTTCCCCCCCCCCCCCAACCACTCTACCACCACATTGAGTTTAGTAGCTCTGTGCACGTCAGGTGCTGTTTAATATACAGACCTACTCCTCCATTTAACCTAGTTTCTCTATCACATCTATATCACTTTGTGCTTTAGGCCTGGTGGAGCTTGGTCCACCAGGCTGTTGTTTGGAGTGGCCCGCAGATCCACATACAGTCTGCATATGATAAGAGTGTGAGGTGTGTGAGTATAGCAGGCCAGGGAGGCAGGATGTGTGGTCACAGGCGAGGCCTAGGCCTCGTGATCTCTAATGTTGGTTTTTATATATATGTTGGATTTTTTGTCCTGTTTCAAATTATAATTATTTAGCAGGAATGTAATAAGATATTGCACAGTATTAATGTGACAATAATATATGCATTATTTCCTTGATAATCAAACTTGTTGTTCAAAGATAATATACAATCTTTGAAGGAAACATTTTGAGAGTGCGAGCTGGCAACACTGGGCTGGTGGGTGAGAGAGACATATGGTTAGTTGTACTCAGACCTTCAGTGGTGAAGGGTGTGTCCCAGCTGGCCGCCACCAGCCGCCACCCGCCGCCACCCGCCACCCACCACCAGCCGCCACCCGCCGCCACCCACCACCAGCCGCCACCCGCCACCACCCACAACCCACCACCAGCCGCCACCCGCCACCCACCACCAGCCGCCACCCGCCACCACCCACCATCAGCCGCCACCCGCCACCACCCACCACCAGCCGCCACCTGCCACCACCCACCACCAGCCGCCACCCGCCACCACCCACCACCAGCCGCCACCACCCACCACCAGCCGCCAACCGCCACCACCCACCACCAGCCGCCACCCACCACCACCCACCACCAGCCGCCACCCGCCACCAGCCACCGCCACCCACCACCGCCACTCACCACCCGCCGCCACCCGCAACCACCCACCACCAGCCGCCACCCGCCACCACCCACCACCAGCCGCCACCCGCCACCACCCGCCACCAGCCGCCACCCGCCACCAGCCACCGCCACCCACCACCGCCACTCACCACCCGCCGCCACCACCCACCACCAGCCGCCACCCGCCACCAGCCACCACCAGCCGCCACCTGCCACCACCCACCACCAGCCGCCACCCGCCGCCACCCGCCACCCACCACCAGCCGCCACCCGCCGCCACCCGCCACCCACCACCAGCCGCCACCCGCCGCCACCCGCCACCCACAACCAGCCGCCACCCACCACCAGCCGCCACCCGCCACCACCCACCACCAGCCGCCACCCGCCACCACCCACCACCAGCCGCCACCCGCCACCACCCACCACCAGCCGCCACCCGCCACCACCCACCGCCACCCGCCACCACCCACCACCAGCCGCCACCCGCCACCACCCACCACCAGCCGCCACCCGCCACCAGCCACCGCCACCCACCACCCACCACCAGCCGCCACCCGCCGCCACCCGCCACCACCCACCACTAGCCGCCACCCGCCACCACCCACCAGCCGCCGCCACCCACCACCAGCCGCCACCCGCCGCCACCCGCCGCCACCCACCACCAGCCGCCACCCGCCGCCACCCGCCACCCACCACCAGCCGCCACCCACCACCAGCCGCCACCTGCCACCACCCACCACCCACCACCAGCCGCCACCCGCCACCACCCACCACCTGCCGCCACCCGCCACCTCCCACCACCAGCCGCCACCACCCACCACCAGCCGCCACCCGCCACCACCCGCCACCAGCCGCCACCCGCCACCAGCCACCGCCACCCACCACCGCCACTCACCACCCGCCGCCACCACCCACCACCAGCCGCCACCCGCCACCAGCCACCACCAGCCGCCACCTGCCACCACCCACCACCAGCCGCCACCTGCCGCCACCCACCACCAGCCGCCACCCGCCGCCACCCGCCACCCACCACCAGCCGCCACCCGCCGCCACCCGCCACCCACCACCAGCCGCCACCCACCACCAGCCGCCACCCGCCACCACCCACCACCAGCCGCCACCTGCCACCACCCACCACCAGCCGCCACCCGCCATCACCCACCACCAGCCGCCACCCGCCACCACCCACCACCTGCCGCCACCCGCCACCACCCACCACCAGCCGCCACCCGCCACCACCCACCACCAGCCGCCACCCGCCACCAGCCACCGCCACCCACCACCCACCACCAGCCGCCACCCGCCGCCTCCCGCCACCACCCACCACCAGCCGCCACCCGCCACCACCCACCAGCCGCCGCCACCCACCACCAGCCGCCACCCGCCGCCACCCGCCGCCACCCGCCACCCACCACCAGCCGCCACCCGCCGCCACCCGCCACCCACCACCAGCCGCCACCCACCACCAGCCGCCACCCGCCACCACCCACCACCAGCCGCCACCCGCCACCACCCACCACCTGCCGCCACCCGCCACCACCCACCACCAGCCGCCACCCACCACCACCCACCACCAGCCGCCACCCGCCACCAGCCACCACCACCCACCACCGCCACTCACCACCCGCCGCCACCACCCACCACCACCCGCCACCCACCACCAGCCGCCACCCGCCACCTCCCACCACCAGCCGCCACCCGCCACCACCCACCACCAGCCGCCACCCGCCACCACCAGCCGCCACCCGCCACCTGCCACCGCCACCCACCACCGCCACTCACCACCCGCCGCCACCACCCACCACCACCCGCCACCCACCACCAGCCGCCACCCGCCACCACCCACCACCAGCCGCCACCCGCCACCACCCACCACCAGCCGCCACCCGCCACCACCAGCCGCCACCCGCCACCAGCCACTGCCACCCACCACCGCCACTCACCACCCGCCGCCACCACCCACCACCAGCCGCCACCCGCCACCAGCCACCGCCACCCACCACCGCCACCCGCCGCCACCACCCACCACCACCACCCACCACCACCAGCCGCCACCGCCACCACCACCCACCACCACCGCCGCCACCACCCATCACCGCCACCGCCACCACCACCCACCACCACCGCCGCCGCCACCACCCATCACCGCCGCCGCCGCCGCCACCCACCACAGCCGCCGCCGACACCACCGCCACCACCCACCACAGCCGCCACCACCACCCACCACCACCACCACCACCCACCACCGCCGCCACCACCAGCCGCCACAAGCCGCCACCGCCCGCCACCGCCCGCCACCAGCCGCCATCACCACCACCACCACCACCAGCCGCCATCACCGCCACCAGCCGCCACCAGCTGCCACCACCACCAGCCGCCACCACCACCACCACCAGCCGCCATCACCGCCACCAGCTGCCACCACCACCAGCCGCCATCACCGCCACCAGCTGCCACCACCACCAGCCGCCACCACCAGCCGCCACCACCGCCACCACCAAATGCCACCAGCTGCCACCACCGCCCGCTATCAGCCGTCACCGCCCGTTGCCACAGTCGCCACCGCAAGCCGCCACCGCCAGCCGCCACCAGCCCCCCCCACCGCCGATCGTCACCAACCACCACAGCCGCCGCCGCCCGCCACCGCCCGCCACCGCCCGCCACCACTCATCACAGACGCCGCCACCCGCCACCGCCCGCCACCACCGCCAGACACAGCCGCCAGTGTCCGCCACCGCCGCCACTGTCCGCCACCGCCGCCACTGTCCGCCACCGCCGTCACTGTCCGCCACCGCCGCCACTGTCCGCCACTGTCCGCCACCGCCACCACTGTCTGCCACCGCCACCACTGTCCGCCACCGCCACCACTGTCTGCCACCGCCACCACTGTCCGCCCGCCGCCACCACTGTCCGCCCGCCGCCACCACTGTCCGCCCGCCGCCACCACTGTCCGCCCGCCGCCACCACTGTCCGCCCGCCGCCTCCACTGTCCGCCCGCCGCCTCCTCTGTCTGCCCGCCGCCTCCACTGTCCGCCCGCCGCCGCCACTGTTCGCCCGCCGCCGCCACTGTCCGCCCGCCGCCGCCACTGTCCGCCCGCCGCCGCCACTGTCCGCCCGCCGCCGCCACCGTCCGCCCGCCGCCGCCACTGTCCGCCCGCCGCCGCCACTGTCCGCCCGCCGCCACTGTCCACCACCGCTGCCAAAGCCGCCACGGTCCGCCCGCCGCCACTATCCGCCACAGCCGCCACTGTCCGCCCGCCGCCACTGTCCGCCCGCCGCCACTGTCCGCCCGCCGCCACTATCCGCCACCGCCGCCACTGTCCGCCCGCCGCCACTGTCCGCCTGCCGCCACTATCCCCCACCGCCGCCACTGTCCGCCCGACGCCACTGTCCGCCCGCCGCCACTATCCGCCACCGCTGCCACTGTCCGCCCGCCGCCACTGTCCGCCTGCTGCCACTATCCGCCACCGCCACCACTGTCCGCCACCGCCACCACTGTCTGCCACCACCACCACTGTCTGCCACCGCCACCACTGTCTGCCACCGCCACCACTGTCCGCCCGCTGCCACCACTGTCCGCCTGCCGCCACCACTGTCCGCCCGCCGCCACCACTGTCCGCCCGCTGCAACCACTGTCCGCCCGCCGCCACCACTGTCCGCCCGCCGCCACTGTCCGCCCGGGGCCACTATCCGCCACCGCCGCCCGACGCCACTGTCCGCCCGCCGCCACTATCCGCCACCGCCGCCACTGTCCGCCCGCCGCCACTGTCCGCCCGCTGCCACTATCCGCCACCGCCACCACTGTCTGCCATCGCCACCACTGTCTGCCTCCGCCACCACTGTCCGCCCGCCGCCACCACTGTCCGCCCGCCGCCACCACTGTCCGCCCGCCGCCACCACTGTCTGCCCGCCGCCTCCACTGTCCGCCCGCCGCCACCACTGTCCGCCCGCCGCCACCACTGTCCGCCCGCCGCCGCCACTGTCCGCCCGCCGCCGCCACTGTCCGCCCGCCGCTGCCACTGTCCGCCCGCCGCCACTGTCCACCACCGCCGCCAAAGCCGCCACGGTCCGCCCGCCGCCACGGTCCGCCCGCCGCCACGGTCCGCCCGCCGCCACGGTCCGCCCGCCGCCACGGTCCGCCCGCCGCCACTATCCGCCACAGCCGCCACTGTCCGCCCGCCGCCACTGTCCGCCCGCCGTAACTGTCCGCCCGCCGCCACTATCCGCCACCGCCGCCACTGTCCGCCCGCCGCCACTATCCGCCACTGCCGCCACTGTCCACCCGCCGCCACTATCCGCCCGCCGCCACTATCCGCCACCGCCGCCACTGTCCGCCACTGTCCGCCCGCCGCCACTGTCCGCCCGCCGCCACTGTCCGCCCGCCGCCACTATCCGCCACTGTCCGCCCGCCGCCACTATCCGCCACCGCCGCCACTGTCCGCCCGCCGCCACTGTCCGCCCGCCGCCGCCACTATCCGCCACCGCCGCCACTGTCCGCCACAGCCGCCACTCTCCGCCGTACAGCCTCCCCTCTCTCCGTTAGTAAATAATTATAATTGTTAGTAAATAATAAAGAAATATAAATTATTAGATTTTTTTTACCCTTAAATTGGTTTTAATATTTAAATTGAAAATAATAATATAATATAAAATATAATTTAATTTCAAGAAATTTAACTTTAAACACAAAGATGTGAAAAGGGTTCAGATTATTGGCTCAAACCTTTCATAAGAGATTCATATTGGTATATGAATGGATTATGAATGACTCATGTTAGGAGTGTAAAGTTGCCACAACATCTCAAATTAGTGTTAGATACATATGTCTTGGTTATAAGTTTTGGAAACCTATTTAAGTCCACACACAATATCGTATCTGATACGATAAAACAAACGTTTCCAATACTTTCAAATACTTTCCAGATATGTTGTGGCAACCTAAAATTGTTTGCTGGGTACCGGGCAGACTCAATGTGATAGCCGACGCTCTGTCCCGGTTGCCTGAATAACATTCATCTGAGCCACAGAAAGCCATTTACCAACTGTCATGCTTTAGTTAATTTTTTTTAGGTTCTCCTGTGACATTAAATATTCCGTGTCCAATTTCTTTACTTCCCTGTTCTTTTATTTTTTGTGTTTTTTTCTTTCAGAGAACTCCTTTGTATTTTTTTTTTTGCAGAGAAATTGTTTTTGATTGATTTTTTTGTTTTTGTCATATGTTTTTTTCTTTTTATTCTCTGTATACTCTTACAAAAAAATATGACTACTATTCTAGTAGTCACATTTTTTTTTTCTCTGAAGGGGGGAGGAGTGTTACGACCCTGGGTTCTCCAGTGGAAACCAGAGGTCAAAATTGAGCTATTAAACTTTCTAGTAGTACAAGTTGAGTGCAACTCGAACGGCAATTGTTTGTATCTTCCCTGCCAGACGTAAGACTATTATTGTTTCTCAAAGAGCATTTAAAGACTGAGCTGGGGGTTGATTATTAAATAATAACATAGGCACCAACTTTGCTTACTAATAATTTCTAATCATTCATAAAGTAACAATACGTTGCATAGGGGAAGATCTTTAATGTGCTTAGCTGCACGATCAATTAGGCTCCTTCCGGCACCACGATATGAGGGAGGCCAGCTGGTCGCTAGGAGCTCTCTCTTCTCTGGCTGGTGTTCGTGCGGATAAGACCTACTCTGTGGCTGCACCCCCTACTCTTCTCCCTTCTCCTCTTACTTATTTCCCTTACCTGAAATTCCTGTACCCTTAAGTTAAGTATTATATGGTGTTAAGTGTGCCTACTCTGGTAGTAAATATTGGTGAGACCTGGGGTTAGTATTTGCCAGTGTTTTGGGTACCCCTAAGTGTTGTGTTTTGTATTAGGGTACCACATGGTCTCGCTACCCTAAGCTGCATCCAGCTTCAGTGCTTATCCAGTAGTACTTTACCCTAGCTTGTTTAGTGTAAACCTTGTATCCTGCCTACGTGGACCAAGGCTTTTAACGTAAGATAGTGTGGTAAAGTTATTATTATTATTGTTATTGGTGTGAGTGTATATGGGGGGTTGTTAAGGGGTTAATAAATAAGTACATGAATTACAGAGTATCCCTTTTTCCTATGTGGGAGCGCATTGATCAACCCTTAGACTAACATATATGGTCTAGTAGCAAGTTATTACTACTGTGGATAGTTTATTTTGGGGGCCGGGCCTTTTAGCTCTCCCATATTTGATACTCTTGTCTTCTAACTACCCTTACCCCTTAATAGTACCAGTACCCCATAGAAGCCACACATCTATATTTGTAACAGCGGCCAATGTATCTCCTACACCCAGTAGCAGCAGCAGCTCCACAGCCGAAGCAGAGTTTATCTTGATTGGAGCCATTGTGCTGGTGTCGAAAACCAAGCTCAAATATATCGTGCCAAGCCTGGTAATAATCCTTAGATCTGGGGCCAGGCACCTCACATGTATATCACACCAAAAAAAAAAAAAAAACACCAATGGCCACACTTAAGGTTCCAATGTTCAGGGATAGAAATAAATGTACCACAAGGAAAAATAAGCACTGCACAGTCAATAATGTAAATGATGGGGCCAGGTGGATCTCAAGCAACATAAAACACTGTACACTTAATTGGTACCTAAATCACTTGAGGCTTAGACAAAAAACTGGGCACTTACTGCACTTGCAGAACCGGAAAATCTGATATGGCAGACACTATTTGAGGAACTTTAACTAGCAACGTGCCTGATTTTTATAAGCACTGGGCTGAGGGTTCTCAAAACACTTCTTTCAGGTGAACGTGGGGAACTGTGTGCAGGGCGGATCACCATCCACCTTAAATCTGGTATGAACACAAGCTCACTGGCTTACTTAATGTATATGTTCCCCTTGAGCTCTTACTTCTGTAGAAAGCCTCGAACAGGTTACGTCTAGCTAACAGTAGAAATGAGAAAGTAACAGACCTGTAGCAAGCACCCTGCAGAGCTGGGACCGGCGTCGCTGTAGTAAACACACTGGAGACGGATGTGCTCGGGAATGGATGCGGAGACGGATGCGCTCGGATGTAATCCTCCGCGAGTGGGTTCGTAAACAATGCAGGTCGGATACGCTCAGGAACGGTGGCCCGTATTCCGTGTGAATGGTGATACTTGCCTCCCCTTCTTCAAAAAACTTAGGGACTGCAGGAATCGGTGCTTGGGGGACAAGACAATAAAATGCAAAAATCCGGGGAAATAATCCGTATAAAACACTGATAACTGGAACTTATGGAGAATCTTGGGGAATTACACGAGATGTGGAATAAAACATATGCACAAAAAAACAGGGACTGAAATATCTTGGGCACCGCTATTGAACAACAAGCCGAAGAAACATCTATGGCGCAGCCAAAGCACAGTAAATCGAGACTGGAAACGTTGAACACTATCTAAGACGTCTTGACTGAAATCGGCAGAACGATGATGCAGATATCTTGGCGAGATCCTCTTGATCACCGCATGGCAACGGTTACTCACTGCGCCAATGTGGAGGGGACCCCACGTGGTACAACAACAGTACAGTAATATTTCACCTTGAGCTGTTGTCGTCGAGGGAGGTAGGTCTGGTAGGGGCAGGTGAAGCAAGTCTAGGCTTAAAATAATATAAATAAATATGTTTATTCAGGTAAGGTACATACATACAAGTGATGTTACATTAATGGATCAATATATAGATAGAGCTAGTACATACAATGCCTAAAGCCACTATTATGCAATGCGTTTCGGGCAGAAACGCAGCTTCTCAGGAAGGATAGGATAGCGG
>NC_091169.1:33035945-33040945 GCF_040958095.1 Procambarus clarkii
ATATAATATCACCTACCAATTAATTGTACATCATTTATAAGTCAATTATTTGCATTATTATTATTCAATACTAATGATATAAAAATGAATTTTGTAATCTACTATTTATGCAAGTATTAAGCACAGGATCATGAAATAAACTGCAAAATACTGTAATGGATAAACCAATTAAGTTTACATTTTCCTATAGCTAAGTCAGTCAGTTCTATTAGCAGCAGAGAACAATTATGCCCAACCATTAATGAAACAATCTTAAGAGCAAGTGATAGAAATATAATCATTTATGCTTGGGAAAAT
Source organism: Procambarus clarkii (assembly GCF_040958095.1). Classification (NCBI taxonomy): domain Eukaryota; kingdom Metazoa; phylum Arthropoda; class Malacostraca; order Decapoda; family Cambaridae; genus Procambarus; species Procambarus clarkii. Next base: position 33,036,243 of record NC_091169.1, read on the forward strand.
ATTATGGAATGGTTCCAAATATGAAAATATTAAGTTTTTTGGTTAAAATTTTTTAATTTAAAATTTAAATTTCTAAGTGAATTTTAAACTTTAAAAAAATTATTTAATTTTTTTGTTACTTACTTAAAATAACATTATATAGTTCTTGTTTTTGTAGAAATGCCAATTTCTTCTTTTGCCCTTCCAGACTGTATAGTGACCACAGGCCGTTTGTTCATATCTTCATTATTCTTCGAACCGTGGTTGCACAATCTTATTTTATTTATTTATTTATTTTATTTATGCATATACAAGAATGTACATAAGGAATGTGAGGATACAATTATGGTAATTACAGTCTTGTAAAGCCACTAGCACGCGCAGCGTTTCGGGCAGGTCCTTAATCTAAGAAAATTTTAAGGAGGTAAATACTTGCAAAATTTATAGACAAAAAATGATAACAGATTACATGGAATGAAAAAAAAAAAGATGAGAGAAAATTATAGGTACAGTATATTAAAGCACATAGGTAGCTATGATGATTGCAATGACAGCTTAAAATGGTAGTTGACAACAAATTGGTAGGCACAATACAGCAGAAACAATATAAGATTGATTGCAATGACAGCTTGAATGGTAGTTGACAAAAATTGGTAGTCACAATACAGCATATGGCTAGCACATAAAAGAAGACAGCAATGAACACAATGATAAGGTTGTTTGATATTACATAAAAATTAGGAGATTGGGTACCACTAGGTTACAGAGCAAATTTTAAAGCTCAGTGTAGGAAACTAAATAGATGAAGTTAGGTACTTTTTGGTTTTGCTTTTAAATAAGGCAAAAGTTTTACAGTTTTTCAATTCACTAGGGAGTGAGTTCCATAGACTAGGTCCCTTAATTTGCCTAGAGTGTTTACACAGATTAAGTTTGACCCTGGGGATATCAAAGAGATATTTATTTCTGGTGTGGTGATAATGGGTCCTATTACATCTGTCCAGGGAGAGTTTCAGAGCATGGTTTGCATTTAAGAACAGGGTTTTGTAAATGTAGTTGACACAAGAGAATGTGTGGAGGGAGTTAATATTTAGACCCACGTACACTGGTTAAAAGCATCACCTAAAAGCAACAACAAAAATGTAGTACACTGACGAATTTTGAATATATATATATATATATATATATATATATATATATATATATATATATATATATATATATATATATATATATGCGAACAAGCCTGAATGGTCCCCAGGACTATATGCGAATGAAAACTCACACCCCAGAAGTGACTCGAACCCATACTCCCAGAAGCAACGCAACTAGTAACTGCAGGGCGCCTTAATCCGCTTGACCATCACGGCCGTCAAAAGGAAGTGATAGCCGAGGCTATTTGAGCCACTTCCCCGACGGCAACTCGGATGGTAATCTTGGGCATAGCATTTCACCAAATCACCTCATTCTTTGGGGCACACGTGAGGAACACAAATGCGAACAAGCCTGAATGGTCCCCAGGACTATATGCGAATGAAAACTCACACCCCAGAAGTGACTCGAACCCATACTCCCAGAAGCAACGCAACTGGTAACTACATGGGCGCCTTAATCCGCTTGACCATCACGGCCGTCAAAAGGAAGTGATAGCCGAGGCTATTTGAGCCACTTCCCCGACGGCAACTCGAATGGTAATCTTGGGCATAGCATTTCACCAAATCACCTCATTCTTTGGGGCACACGTGAGGAACACAAATGCGAACAAGCCTGAATGGTCCCCAGGACTATATGCGAATGAAAACTCACACCCCAGAAGTGACTCGAACCCATACTCCCAGAAGCAAACGCAACTAGTAACTACAGGGCGCCTTAATCCGCTTGACCATCACGGCCGTCAAAAGGAAGTGATAGCCGAGGCTATTTGAGCCACTTCCCCGACGGCAACTCGGATGGTAATCTTGGGCATAGCATTTCACCAAATCACCTCATCTTTGGGGCACACGTGAGGAACACAAATGCGAACAAGCCTGAATGGTCCCCAGGGACTATATGCGAATGAAAACTCACACCCCAGAAGTGACTCGAACCCATACTCCCAGAAGCAACGCAACTAGTAACTACAGGGCGCCTTAATCCGCTTGACCATCACGGCCGTCAAAAGGAAGTGATAGCCGAGGCTATTTGAGCCACTTCCCCGACGGCAACCTCGGATGGTAATCTTGGGCATAGCATTTCACCAAATCACCTCATTCTTTGGGCACACGTGAGGAACACAAATGCGAACAAGCCTGAATGGTCCCCAGGACTATATGCGAATGAAAACTCACACCCCAGAAGTGACTCGAACCCATACTCCCAGAAGCAACGCAACTAGTAACTACAGGGCGCCTTAATCCGCTTGACCATCACGGCCGTCAAAAGGAAGTGATAGCGAGGCTATTTGAGCCACTTCCCCGACGGCAACTCGGATGGTAATCTTGGGCATAGCATTTCACCAAATCACCTCATTCTTTGGGGCACACGTGAGGAACACAAATGCGAACAAGCCTGAATGGTCCCCAGGACTATATGCGAATGAAAACTCACACCCCAGAAGTGACTCGAACCCATACTCCCAGAAGCAACGCAACTAGTAACTACAGGGCGCCTTAATCCGCTTGACCATCACGGCCGTCAAAAGGAAGTGATAGCCGAGGCTATTTGAGCCACTTCCCCGACGGCAACTCGGATGGTAATCTTGGGCATAGCATTTCACCAAATCACCTCATTCTTTGGGGCACACGTGAGGAACACAAATGCGAACAAGCCTGAATGGTCCCCAGGACTATATGCGAATGAAAACTCACACCCCAGAAGTGACTCGAACCCATACTCCCAGAAGCAACGCAACTAGTAACTACAGGGCGCCTTAATCCGCTTGACCATCACGGCCGTCAAAAGGAAGTGATAGCCGAGGCTATCTGAGCCACTTCCCCGACGGCAACTCGGATGGTAATCTTGGGCATAGCATTTCACCAAATCACCTCATTCTTTGGGGCACACGTGAGGAACACAAATGCGAACAAGCCTGAATGGTCCCCAGGACTATATGCGAATGAAAACTCACACCCCAGAAGTGACTCGAACCCATACTCCCAGAAGCAACGCAAACTAGTAACTACAGGGCGCCTTAATCCGCTTGTTCGCATTTGTGTTCCTCACGTGTGCCCCAAAGAATGAGGTGATTTGGTGAAATGCTATGCCCAAGATTACCATCCGAGTTGCCGTCGGGGAAGTGGCTCAAATAGCCTCGGCTATCACTTCCTTTTGACGGCCGTGATGGTCAAGCGGATTAAGGCGCCCTGTAGTTACTAGTTGCGTTGCTTCTGGGAGTATGGGTTCGAGTCACTTCTGGGGTGTGAGTTTTCATTCGCATATAGTCCTGGGGACCATTCAGGCTTGTTCGCATTTGTGTTCCTCACGTGTGCCCCAAAGAATGAGGTGATTTGGTGAAATGCTATGCCCAAGATTACCATCCGAGTTGCCGTCGGGGAAGTGGCTCAAATAGCCTCGGCTATCACTTCCTTTTGACGGCCGTGATGGTCAAGCGGATTAAGGCGCCCTGTAGTTACTAGTTGCGTTGCTTCTGGGAGTATGGGTTCGAGTCACTTCTGGGTGTGAGTTTTCATTCGCATATAGTCCTGGGGACCATTCAGGCTTGTTCGCATTTGTGTTCCTCACGTGTGCCCCAAAGAATGAGGTGATTTGGTGAAATGCTATGCCCAAGATTACCATCCGAGTTGCCGTCGGGGAAGTGGCTCAAATAGCCTCGGCTATCCACTTCCTTTTGACGGCCCGTGATGGTCAAGCGGATTAAGGCGCCCTGTAGTTACTAGTTGCGTTGCTTCTGGGAGTATGGGTTCGAGTCACTTTCTGGGGGTGTGAGTTTTCATTCGCATATAGTCCTGGGGACCATCAGGCTTGTTCGCATTTGTGTTCCTCACGTGTGCCCCAAAGAATGAGGTGATTTGGTGAAATGCTATGCCCAAGATTACCATCCGAGTTGCCGTCGGGGAAGTGGCTCAAATAGCCTCGGCTATCACTTCCTTTTGACGGCCGTGATGGTCAAGCGGATTAAGGCGCCCTGTAGTTACTAGTTGCGTTGCTTCTGGGAGTATGGGTTCGAGTCACTTCTGGGGTGTGAGTTTTCATTCGCATATAGTCCTGGGGACCATTCAGGCTTGTTCGCATTTGTGTTCCTCACGTGTGCCCCAAAGAATGAGGTGATTTGGTGAAATGCTATGCCCAAGATTACCATCCGAGTTGCCGTCGGGGAAGTGGCTCAAATAGCCTCGGCTATCACTTCCTTTTGACGGCCGTGATGGTCAAGCGGATTAAGGCGCCCTGTAGTTACTAGTTGCGTTGCTTCTGGGAGTATGGGTTCGAGTCACTTCTGGGGTGTGAGTTTTCATTCGCATATAGTCCTGGGGACCATTCAGGCTTGTTCGCATTTGTGTTCCTCACGTGTGCCCCAAAGAATGAGGTGATTTGGTGAAATGCTATGCCCAAGATTACCATCGAGTTGCCGTCGGGGAAGTGGCTCAAATAGCCTCGGCTATCACTTCCTTTTGACGGCCGTGATGGTCAAGCGGATTAAGGCGCCCTGTAGTTAACCAGTTGCGTTGCTTCTGGGAGTATGGGTTCGAGTCACTTCTGGGGTGTGAGTTTTTCATTCGCATATAGTCCTG
>NC_091169.1:33043445-33151343 GCF_040958095.1 Procambarus clarkii
AAAAACTACAGACCGATAGCACTAACATCGCACATCATAAAAATCTTTGAGAGAATGCTAAGAAGTAAGATCACCAAATACATGGAATCACAGCATCTCCATAACCCCAGACAACATGGTTTCAGAACAGGGCGCTCTTGCCTATCACAGTTGCTGGACCACTCTGACATGGCACTAGATGCCATGGAAGACAAACAAAACGCTGATGTAATTTACACAGATTTCGCAAAAGCCTTTGACAAATGTGACCATTGTGTTATTGCACATAAAATGCGTTCAAAGGGAATTACCGGAAAAATAGGCAGATGGATATACAACTTCCTGACTAATAGAACCCAATGTGTAGTAGTCAACAAAATAAAATCTGGACCATCAACCGTAAAGAGCTCAGTCCCCAAGGGTACTGTGCTTGCTCCAATACTTTTTCTCCTCCTCATATCGGACATAGACAAGGACACAATCTATAGTACTTGATCATCCTTTGCAGATGACACTAGAATCTTCACGAGAGTAGGCAACATAGAGGACACGGCAAACCTCCAATCAGATGTAAATCAGGTTTTTCTATGGGCTACAGAAAATAACATGGTGATTAACGAACATAAGTTTCAGCTCATGCGCTACGGAAAAAATGAAATATAAAAACGGAAACCACTTACAAAACTCAGTCAAATCATAACATTGAACGGAAAAGCAACGTAAAGGATTTGGGTGTACTGATGTCAGAAGGCCTTACATTTAAAGAACACAATAAAGTAGTCGTCACAACTGCAAGAAAAATGACAGGATAGATAACAAGAACTTTTCACACTAGAGATGCTATACCGATGATGATAGTTTTCAAGACGCTAGTGCTCTCTAGAGTGGAATACTGCTGCATAATGAAAGCCCCCTTCAAAGCTGGAGTAATTACTGACCTATACTTATGCATTTATCTTCGGTTTAACACAACAGGCACCAGACACACGCTAGGCATCATACACACTAGGATAAAACAAACATTAGGCTGGAAGTCAGAAAAGAATTCAAAGAATTTTACTGGAAAGGCTTGCTGTTAGGAAAGGAAAAATTGAGATGAATTAATGCACAGTATGTCAATTTTGTGAAATATATGATAAAGGAACAAAAACATTTATACCAAAACAGAGATGCAGAACTAGGAAACAGGATTTGTTCAACTGAAATTTCAAGACGGCCAGAGACCAAAAGACACAAAAATGGAATCAATATACGAAGAGGCCAAACCCCCAAACATACCAGTAATACAAAGAGAAACAACTACACGGCAGTGAGGAGAGAGGCAGAAAGAAATTTTGAAAAAAAGAATAAACAAATGTAAAGCAGAACAAATCATATTCTATAAATACAGCAACAACCAATTGCAGGTAAAGGATAATATTCAGAGCTTTTAAATGCATGGATGGCGAAATACTCAAGAAATTGTTCACGACTTTTGTTAGACTAAAGCTGGAATATGCAGCGGTTGTATGGTGCCCATATCTTAAGAAGCACATAAACTGGAAAAGGTGCAAAGACATGCTACTAAGTGGCTCCCAGAATTGAAGGACAAGAACTATGAGGAGAGGTTAGAGGCATTAAATATACCAAATATACTACACAAATATATATACTACACATACACAATACTAGGATGCACAATAAACTACCCTACACAGGCTGAGTATGGTGTGTACAATAAATGATTAGCTAAAAGATAAGAATGAGTTTGTATAAATGGGGTTAAATCAGAGTGGGAAAATGTAAGTGGAGTTCCTCAAAACTCTGTCCTGGGACCTCTGTAATTCATAATATATACAAATAATTTAGACTCAGGTTTGATCAGCAATATTTGAAAATTTCCAGATGATACAAAAGGGATTTTTTTCTGGAACCAGGATTATTTTTTTTATGGCTGAAAACATGTTTTCAGCAATAAAAGAAATACAGTATTGCTGGAACAACCGTCGACATCTTCAAGAGAAAACCTGAACATCTTCAAGAAGTGCTGGACAAACAAGGCTGTGGTGGATATGTGGGCCTGAGGGGCCTGTCCAAGCAACAGCCTGTTGGATCAAGCTCTCACATGTCGAGCCTGACCTTGGAAGGGCTTGGTGAGTAGAACAACTACCAGAACCCTATAATGCATGTATCAAGCAGATAACTAGGTTGTAGAGGATAGATAACATAGTGATTATAAGAAAACTAAAAACTCACTGGAAGCCATATAAATTACAAGAGTTGATACTCAACTTCTTTCCATTGTACCTCCCGTGTGTCAGCTTATCACTCTACTGCTAATATCACGGTATTGCAGAATATCTGTCTCTACATTGCCAAGGTGTCCAGGCAGTGAGCACCACATAATGCAGTGCAGTCCTGTAAGAATAAGCACAGTAAGTATGGGCATGGAGGAGGTGCAGCAGTGGCTTGTGAAGGGCTGGAGAGTAAATGGACATGCCCAGGAATAAAAAGCATTAGGGTAACAGAACATAGCCCATAAAAATAGTAATGACTGTGAATGAATAATTATATGAATGCAATAATATTTCATATCTCAATAGGAATACTAAGCAGGGTGCAAGACAAGGTACTGGTGGTGATAGTGGTTGGTACAAGTCCTCACATCCCCACAGACACCAGTAACAGCCCTCACCTCCCAACACAGTACCCTTGTTCCTTACCCTTGGACCTTTATTACAGAAAAATAGAATCAATTAATATAATAAAATATAAAATATAAGTGTTTACTTACGACAATACTATCGGTGGAACACAAAATCTTCTTCTTCTTGATAGTAGGTGCAGTTTGCATGAAGGGTTTGTCCTCGCCATGACTGAACTGACGACAAAATGGCCGCTGTGTTGATATGGCGCAGATGACGCTGTGACGTCACAGGTGAGGGACGCTTTGCGCAATTACTCCCTCGTCGCTTGACCCCATCATTAATAATTTTGTTATTTGTATTATTTTATTTTTATTCATTTATGTACAAGAAGTTACATTGGGGGTTAACAGAGAATATAGAAAATAAGTTGAATTAGCATTCTTGTAAAGCCACTAGCACGCATAGCGTTTCGGGTAAGTCCTTAAACAGATTTTTTTTATAAATTAACAGTAAAATTGATAAAAAATGTTAGCAGGTATTTTACAGCTTTTCTTTACAGGTACAGATAATTTTAAGTAGAATAATTACAGTAAAATCAGCAAAAGTGTTTGCAGGTAATTTGAAGAAATTTTGACACAAAAGCAGATCAGAATGATACACAATAATAACAATACACAATAAAGAAACAAGGATTACTAGGTACATGAGGATAGCATTTCAGGGTTATACATTGGTTCACTGAAGCACAATATGAAGATCATTTCGAGGAAAAGTTTCAAGGAATAATGCAGTAGTATATGCACTGAATACAACAACCATGATATCAGATGATATCTAAGATTACAATGTTAAAGTAATATGGCTTAGGTACAAATATTGGGGGATTGAGTAAAACTAGATACAGTGTGAAGATAAAGCCCATGGTAGAAAACTATGAAGATGAAATTAGGTACTTTTTGGTTTTATTTTTGAATATGGCAGAAGTTGGACAGCTTTTCAAATCATTAGGGAGTGAGTTCCATAGACTAGGTCCCTTTATTTACATAGAGTGTTTACATAGATTAAGTTTGACTCTGGGGATATCAAAGAGATATTTATGTCTGGTGGGGTGGCCATGTGTTCTATTACATCTGTCCAGGAAGAGTTTCAGAACAGGGTTTGCACTTAGAAAAAGGGTTTTATAAACGTAATTTACACAGGAGAATGTATGGAGTGAATTTATGTTTAGCATGTTTAGGGATTTGAACAAGGGAGCTGTGTGTTGTCTGAAGGTTTACGCTCGAACGCTCATCCGCTCCTGACGACCCTGCTCCCCCTCCAACTTTATCAGCTGCTCCTTGAGCCCACAACATCCCTAACATGATGTAACAACCCCAGAAGGCAGCTAAGTACCCAGTGACCTAAATGTGACCGAAATATTCGACAAAACCTAACCTACTACCTCATCTCGACCTCATTAGTGTTGCTCCCTGGAGGAAGCTAACCTGACGTTTGCTGCTGCCATATCAACAAGTCTACCCCATCTGCTGCATACATCTCTGCTGCTACCATGCCAAACAATTCTAAGCTCGGCAAGGCCGTAAAGAATGATAGCACACCTATCAGGATGAACCCAACCAGCCAAGCTAGCAACAGGAATAATGCGGCTGTCTCCCCCTTAGGGGCTACCGGGGGGAGTACCGACCCTCCCTGCGTCAACAATAACAAACCTTCCCAGCTGATTGAAGCGTCGTCACTGACTCGAGCCTTACAACAGTTATGTAACCATATGGAGCAACTTAAACGAGCTGCCTCCCCATGTACTGACTTTAAGCGTCCCGCTGATAATCCATGGCTCAGATTATTGACTCAAATACATGATGACCAAAAGTCTATAATCCGAGAGCAGTCGGACCTGATAATGAAGCTTCAGAGTGATGCTTTGGCAATGCACAAGGCTAACCAAGATCTGTCTGCCAGAGTCGGCCACCTCGAACATGAATTAAGCTCTCTTCAGACTCGGTTACTAACTTTAAACCAGCAGAAACCTCTAAGAAGCAAGAAGAGATGTTACAAAAGTTAGAGAACCACTTTAACTCCCTACAACAGCAACACACTGCAACCCAAGACGAATCAGACCAACTTAAGCTCCTTGATTCTGTCATCATCTCATCACAGGATTTTCCCCATGAAACTGACAGAGAAGACTGTACTGCCATCGTGATCCAGGAATTGCGTACTAAGTTGAATTATTCAATCGAAGCAAGAGACATTAAGTCAGCTTATAGAGTGGGTACCAAATCATCTGGTGCAAACAACAGAAGGATACGCGTGAAGTTAGATAGCTGCTCCCGCAAGTCAGACCTTATCACTGCTGCAGTCGCTATGAAATCCAAGGTTTATGTGAACGAATGTCTTACCAGATTCAGACAAAATCTCTTATTTAAACTACGTGGAATTCGCAATAGATCCACTGCTATTAAACATTGTTTTGTGCGCGATGGTAAAATAATAGCTAGGAAGACTGACTCTGGAAAAACTTATGTCATAACCACTGAAGCACACCTCACTTCTTTCCTGGATGACTGTGGGATATCAGCTGAATAACCAGAACATAATTTGTAGTCTCACATACAACCAAAGTGTACTTAAGCTCTGCCTTTCCTTTCCAAAGGTGTTTATTTTTATTTTTATTTTAATTTTTACTTTATTTTTTGTTTGTCATCTTTGCCTGTTTTATACTCTTAATTATTTGTTCTTAGTTAATCCCCTTGTCACTAAACCTAGGGCTTTTTATTACCCTGTTAATTAACCATTACTAAGCTAATTATCTTCAAGATCATTTTTTTTATGATTATTATTTTTCTTATTATTTTTTATTTTACATTTATATTGTCAGTCTCTACTGATTTTTTGTGTTTTATTTTATGTAACTTCTGTGTCCTCCCTGGCTATCTATTGGATCTTTATTTTACTTCTAAATTGTTACTATTTTATTGTATCTGCTCTTATTCTTGTGTTTTGCTTTATCGTGTATCTTGTATCGTGATCCCTCTGCATCTCTATGCACACTGATATTGATCCTGATCAAAATCTTCTGTCTCATATCTATACCAACCAGCACATTGATCATCATTATTGCAAGTATTTCACAGCACACCAGGCTAAAAACAAACTCCAAAATAGCACCTATCTATCAGTTTATAACCAAAATGTTAGATCACTTGGTAAACATTTTGACGATTTAAATGCACTACTCACAGCACTAGGTACTAACCTATCGTTCATTATTTTAACAGAAACTTGGCTAAATAAAGACTATACCCAACTCTACAACTTAGCTGGTTATAAAGCCATTCATAACTGTAGGCCTAATAAAAAAGGTGGTGGCACAGCTATATATTACCGAGATACATTTATCTGCAACAGTGTTATTAGTGACAGAGATGACTACTGTGAATATACTTTTGCTCAGTTTACAATTAAATCCCTTAAATCCTCTTTGACTATTGGAGCCATCTATAGATTTCCTAATACTAACATAGCTTCTTTCTCAGACAACCTAAGGAATCTTATTATAAACAACAATCTCAACAAAAACCACATCATTCTGGGAGGAGACTTTAATATTGACCTGGGTCAACAAAATTGCTCTCAAGTTGACTATTTCCTTAACAGCATGAACTCCTGTATGCTAATCCCCACTATCACCAAACCTACCCGAGTCACTCAAACATCAGCCACTACCTTGGACCACATATGGACAAACATAACAGCTCCCCTTGTATCTGGTATAATCTACGACAGAACAACTGACCACTATCCTACCTTTCTCATAGCGAACATGGACATAACACCACCAAAAAGCAAGAAACTTTCATTTAGGCTACACAGTGAATCAGCTTTAGACAATCTTACAGAGGCACTTCACAATATTAACTGGGATTCTGAATTCAATAATACCCATGATATAAATTCATTAGCTAACCTCTTCCTCTCCAAAACTCTAAGCCTCTACAACCTTCATTGTCCCCTTCTTACAAAGCAAGTAACTGACAAAAGATTAAACAATCCATGGCTCACAAGTGGCATTCTCAACTCAATCAACAAGAAACATGAATATGAAAAGAAAGTTAGGATTGGCCTAGTTTCAAAGGAAGTAGCTAAAAGGTACTCATCAATGCTTACCAGTATCATAAGAAAGGCAAAACTTGCATATTATGTGAATAGATTCAATGAAGCAAAAGGCAACATGAAAAACACTTGGAAAACTATCTCTAGTATCCTAGGAACTAACAACAACACTCACATAACCAAATAAAACTCTACAAGGATGGGGATATACCGTCAACTGATTTAGAAATGGCAAATGAATTTAATAGTTTCTTTTCATCGGTTGGTGCTAATCTTGCCAGTAAAATCCCACAGACTCAGACACATATTAACACATATCTCTCAGGCAGCTATCCAAACTCTCTTCTCCTTTCACCAATCAGCCCGGCAGATGTTGTGTCCATCATACACTCTCTAAAAACCAAGGCAGGGAACACCAGTGAAATTCCGTCCATTGTGTACAAGAGAGCCTCCCATGCCCTTGCCCCACCCATAGCACTACTGTTCAACAAATCTATAGAGTGTCACACCTTCCCTGATATCCTCAAAAAAGCAAGAGTAACGCCAGTCCATAAAGGAGGCAATCCGGCGGACATAAACAATTATAGACCAATATCAAATCTACCCATTCTATCAAAAATATTTGAAAAAATTATTTACAAACAGCTCTATTCCTACCTCGTAAAATTCGACATACTCAGCCCCTGCCAGTTTGGCTTCCGGTCCCAAAAGAGCACCAACGATGCAATCATTAGTCTCCTTGACGTTATCTACTCAGCCCTTGACAAAAATGAGTTTCCGATTGGACTCTTCATTGACCTAAGAAAAGCCTTTGATACTGTTAATCACAACTACCTCTTACTTAAACTCCAGCATTATGGAATCCGAGGCCTTGCCCTTGACTACATCCGATCCTATCTTAGTGACAGACACCAATATGTAACCATCAATGATACAACTTCTCCACTCTACCAATTACCGTTGGAGTGCCACAGGGCAGCATCTTAGGACCTCTTCTATTTCTTATATATATAAACGATCTGCCTAATGTCTCTAATATTCTCAAACCTATATGTTTGCTGACGATACTACTCTTATCTATTCAAACCTCAACCCACATACACTAAATAATGTTGTGAATAATGAATTAAAAAAAGTCCACTTATGGATGTCAACGAACAAACTAACATTAAACATCGAAAAGACTTACTACATCTTATTTGGAAGCAAATCATCAAATGCAATTCAGCTACAGATAGACAACATTAACATCAGTAATAAAATGATGGCAAGTTTCTTGGCCTATTCCTAGACAAGAGACTCAACTTCAGCACCCACATTCAACACATAACTAAGAAAGTCTCTAAGACAGTTGGTATACTCTCCAAAATCAGATATTATGTTCCTAACTCTGCTCTCCTCTCACTATATTATGCACTAATTACCCCTATCTTAATTATGGTATCTGTGCATGGGGGTCTACCACTGCAAACCACCTTAAGCCCATCATCACACAGCAAAAATCTGCTATCAGAATGATAACTAACTCAGCTTTCAGACAACACTCAGCTCCCTTGTTTAAATCCTAAACTTGCTAAATATTAACTCCCTCCACACATTCTCTTGTGTCAACTACATTTACAAAACCCTGTTCTTAAATGCAAACCATGCTCTGAAACTCTCCCTGGACAGATGTAATAGGACCCATTATCACCACACCAGAAATAAATATCTCTTTGATATCCCCAGGGTCAAACTTAATCTGTGTAAACACTCTATGCAAATTAAGGGACCTAGTTATGGAACTCACTCCCTAGTGAATTGAAAAACTGTAAAACTTTTGCCTTATTTAAAAGCAAAACCAAAAAGTACCTAACTTCATCTTCTTAGTTTCCTACACTGAGCTTTAAATTTGCTCTGTACCTAGTGTTACCCAATCTCCTAATTTTTATGTAATTCAAACAACCTTATCATTGTGTTCATTGCTGTCTTCTTTTATGTGCTAGCCATATGCTGTATTGTGACTACCAATTTTTGTCAACTACCATTCAAGCTGTCATTGCAACAATCTTATATTGTTTCTGCTGTATTATGCCTACCAATTTTTTGTCAACTACCATTCAAGCTGTCATTGCAATCAATCTTAGCTACCTATGTGCTTTAATATACTGTACCTATAGATCTTAGATTAAGGACCTGCCCGAAACGCTGCGCGTGCTAGTGGCTTTACAAGACTGTAATTACCATATTTGTATCCTCACATTCCTTATGTACATTCTTGTATATGCATAAATAAATAAATAAATAAATAAATAAAGGTAGAGTTAGTTATTGTCCTGATAGCAGATTTTTACTGGATGATGATGGGCTTGAGGTAGTTTGCAGAGGTTGAACCTCAAGCACAAATACCATAAGAATGATAGGGATAGATAAGTGCATAATAGAGTGAGAGGAGAGTAGAGTAGGGTACATAATATCTGATCTTAGAGAGTATACCAACTGTTATAGAAACCTTTTTAGTTATGTGTTGTATATGGGTGCGGAAGGTGAGTCTCTTGTCTAGGAATAGGCCAAGGAACTTTCCATCATTTTTATTGTTAATGTTTACATTAGCTATCTGAAGCTGAATTGCATTTGTTGATTTGTTTCCAAATAAGACATAGTAGATCTTTTCTATGTTTAGTGTGAGTTTGTTGGTTGACATCCACAAGTAGACTTTTTTTAATTAATTGTTTACAACATTATTTAACAGGAATGGGTTGGGGTCAGAGTAGATGAGTAGTATCATCAGCCAACAATATAGGTTTAAGTATGTTAGAGACATTAGGCAGATCATTGATGTATATAAGAAACAGGAGGGGTCCTAGGATGCTGCTCTGTGGCACCCCTATGGTAAGTGGTAGAGTGGGAGAGGTTATATCAGTGATGGCTACATATTGGTGTCTGTTACTAAGATAGGATCGGATATAGTTCAGGGCAGTTCAAAGTTGTTCTTGTATTTGTGTCTAGCTTCAGACACAAGTATGTTACAGTTATGTCTTAGGAGTTGAGAGCAATTAAGGATGATAAAGAGTCACTTACAATTAATGTATCAAGTTTGGATACTTGTACACATTTCAGTGCAAGGAGCAAGGCAAATAGTTCAGTCTGAAGGGTAGAGGCCCAGTTGTTTATACGGACTCCCCACTCAAAATATAAGTCATAGCCTATTGTCAGGACAACTGCACTTCCAGCTGCACCCGTTGGGCGCTGTAGGAAACCTTCAGTGTATATGATTTGAGAGAGAGAATGCTCTGTGGACAGAGCATCAATATGGCTTAAGACGTTGAGCTTTGCCTCAAAACAAAGCTGGGACTGATCTCTAATTTGCTCCTTTGATGGAAAGGGAGGGATTAAAATTGAAAAGGGTGTAATTTCCTACAGTGCAGGAAAGTGATATTGTTGTCTCTCTTGGTACAAATTATAAATCTGATACTTTCTGAGTTCAGTTCCAATTTTATTTATCTATTTGAAACAATGTTTACATTCAATAAAGAAATTCTGGAGGGCTTCTGTGCAAGGGTTAGGATGAGATAGCCTAAGCATTTTTATACCAATTTGACAGTTAATTTTAGTAACACGATAAACAACGCTCGGAATATTAAGTTCCTTTCTCATATTAAGTATCTTTGTGGTACGAAGGCACCCAAGGATTATCCTCAAGGCTTTGTCTGCAATTTTTCAAGCCCTCCAAGCTTTCTTTCAGGATGCCTTAAAGTTAGTTTAGTTCATTTATTATGCACCCCATACCCATCTTGTGGGCGGTAGTGGAAAGGGTTGCAGAGGCACATAATGGGCTCAGGGACTGAACCCCACAATTCATTTAGCTCAGCAAGTTACAATCTTGATGAGCTAGTTACAAAATTCAGTATAAGTCGTCACATCAACAATGGGTTCGAGATCGACCACAAGTACAGTTTCTAAATTAAGCAACTGACATATGTGGAGAGCTAGTGTTACAATTGACATGTTTGTCCTGCACACCGCCCCCCATCCAGTGGGCAGCGGTGGATATGTTACAATCACTTAGTTACTACCTACAGTTAGCAAACTGGGGATATTTGGCTAAAATTTCTGGTAGCAGATCATTTTGAATGAAATATTTACATATCGTTGGTACATTGGTTATAGAATTGTCTCTGAATTCACTATCACATAGTGACGGAGGGTGTGCGAATAATTTTGTTGACACAGTTAACATTTGGTCAGATCTACATCAGCAGATAATGAGAATTCCCAGAGATACTTGTAACCGAGTCTAAGCCGAGCAGTAGTAACATCTAGAAGTCTACTGATTTTTTTGGATGAACCATAGATGTGTGGCTTCTCTTGCATGATAGTACTGAACGAAAGTTAATCGCCCCAAACACTTTCGCGTTTTGGGCAAGTTACCCCTCCACACTCTCCAGTTTTTTTTAGACATTCCCTGGTAGTGTGCGGAAATACTGAAAAGTGTATACTCTTTTCAACTTTGTCACCTTAATTCTTGTCCTATGTCTTTCATTTTGGTATCAATGCGTTCGCAATAGAATTCCCAACAGAACTATGTGCATATAATGTCAAAGACAGCAGCGCGCTCCACCCGCCGACAAGATGAATGTAGGCCAAGGGTACCAGAAAAAGAAAGCTGAGCCACCCTCAGGCAACTCTCATTACATTAGAGAGCGTGGTAATACTGAAAAGTGTATACCCTTTTCAACTTTGTTACCTCAATTCTCATCCTAGGTTTTTCAATTTGGTATCAATGTGTTCGCAATAGAATTCTCTACAGGACTAAAGGCATATAAACTCCAAAAGTCCGGCTTACCATCCGCAACAAACAGAGTAAGCGAGAGTGTGTTACCAGGGAGCGCACAAGAGAGATAAAATGTATACACTCTTTCATTTTGGTCACCCCAATTGTCATCCTAGGTCTTTCATTTTGGTATCAATGTGTTAGCAATAGAATTATCTACAGGTTTAAATGCATATAAACTCCAAAAGCAAGGTGTACCATCCGCACAAAACAGAGAAAGTGAGAGAAAGTAACCCGGGAGCACTCTAGTGCAATGTAATGTGAACACTCTTTTCACTTTGGTTACCTCAATTCTCGTCATATGTCTTTCATTTTGGTATCAATGTGTTCGCAATTGTATCTGCTGGCATTTTACCCTTTGCTTGGATCTGAAGGGTTTTAGGCTCACCACGATGCAATCTGATAGTACCGCAGGTGTATACCCTATCTTCAAGCAGCAATTCACTCATTCAAACCGACTTATAATAGTTATCCATATATAAATGGTAATCTTTGTTCTACCTGTCCTATTCTACCTGTTAACCTGTCATATGAAGAAAGATTGTCAAAGCTTATATTACATTCTCTAGAAAAGCGAAGAATTAGGAGTGACATATAGTAGAAGTGCACAATGGGACGAATGGACATAACAAAGGGGACATTAATGGGGTATTAAAAGTAGCAACACAAGACAGAACTCGAAACAAAGTGTAAAAATTGGAAAAATTTAGATTTAGGAAAGAACTGCATGGGTAAATACACTGGGTTTGTACCTTAAGGTTCATGTATGCAATGTTACAGAGTTCCAGTTAACTCCCATGCATGCAATCAATTTATGTTATGTGTATGTTTTTTATGTTAAAATGTTTTTGTTGATTTGTTTGTATATTTTCATAAGTAAAGCATGCTTACCGTCTTATTCCAAGTTTTATGATAACTTTGCAAGGTTTAAAACATAAAGTTCAACATATATTCTGGTTTTCATGCAGGAATTATATGTTAATATAACATCATAATAACGTAATGATGTCGTGTAAATAACGTTATACTGACGTCATATAAATGTTATATTTATGTTATAAGAACGTAAATTGGATAGGTTTACATAAAGTAAACAAAAAAAACTAAATGTTGACTGAAAATTATTTATTCTTAAATATAAAGCATGAAAACATTATAATACCATAGCATTCACTATTATTTTTAAATTTTTACATAAATCTTAAAAACTGTGTCTCAAGAATAAATGTTTTTCGTTATATCCTTTGGTTTTAAGAACGTCAGATATACGTATTTATGTCAAAAGTTACAGTATTACCTTTGTGGCACCATTTAAAAACGTCCACAAACGTTGTGTTTGCTGGGCACCGTCCACCAATCAGGGCACAGTCCTGCCTATACTATAAAATGTCTCATTTGGCGGGCACTTTGAATGTGGTTCCCTCCACAGTAGGCTTCTGCACTCCATGACCGACAAGCTACTGAATGTCACTATAAAAACGTATGTATCTTCACTTGAGCTTTATATATGTCTATGGTGAAGTATATAAAATGAAGCTTATATTTCTATCTTTCTTAAGACATATAAAACATATGTGATTATTAACGAATTTACGTGAAATAAGCATTGTTCTGAGAGAGAGTTGCTCTGTCGATCTGTTTGTGCGGGGTCGAAGCTCGGCGATTATTAAAACACATGTATCTTCATTAGAACTCTATATATTTCTGTAGTAAAGTATTTAAAATGAAGCTTATATTTCTTCTTTCTCAAGACATATAAAACATTTGTGTTTATTAATGAATTTACGTGAAATAAGCATTGTTCTAAGAGAGAGTTACTCTGTTGCTCGATCTGTGCGGGATCGGAGCTCGCCGACTATAAAAATACACGTATCTTCGTTTTTAATACATATATGCCCATGGTAAGGCATTTAAAATGAAGATTATGTTTCTATCTTTCTTGAAACGTATAAACCTCTTACGTTTATTAACGATTCTGCATGAAATAAGCATTGTTCTGAGATGAATATTGCGGATTTCCAGCTCTACGACCGATGAAAAATGCAACTTTTATACGACAAATATCTTCAGTTTTACTTTAAATTTTATCATGAAAGAGTATTCATATATACATCCAGTTTCTGCCGTTCTTCTGACATAAAAAGACCTTTGGTTTAATAAGTTATCAAGATGTTTTCAACAATATTACTAGGGCGTTCACCGATTCCAACATGGGTGATCCTTTTTGAAACGAAACACATGGGTTGACCCGATTGACAGACTGGTTATATTCCAACAGGGTCTGAGACATTTGTTTACAGTAATGGTTTACAGAACACAGGCAACGCCAAGGTACAATAGAGCAAGGGAGTAAGGAGAGGCTAGGTAACAATGAAGTACAGGTTATATAGCCTGCACTTGGTGACAAGGGGATTAAATAAGAAGAGGCACAGGTGAAAGGGTTATGACAGACAGTGAATTATATGAATAAATAATTTAATAATCTGACCGAAACGCTGTGCGTACTAGTGGCTTTACAAGAATATGAACACATCATGCTATGTACTCTCATAAACCGAATGTAACTTCTTGCATATAACTAAATAAATAAATAACATTTATTAAAATCCTAGGGCGAATCGTCTTGTTTACGATATGACTTGTACCCCATTCATCAGGAGAGAACTGATTCCTTCAAAAGTATATAATCGTATGGTATTATATGTAAAAAAAATAATTCCAAGTACATTCTTTAACTGGAAAAGATGAGTAAAAACATATATGAAAAATGTGGAAGACCAGTTCATTATTTATTATTTAAATTAAATAATAAGAAGGAAATATAAGTTATGGAACCAGAAAAAACATTGGAACGCTTGAATGAACGACAGGCACCATTTTGAAGCCAGGAGTATGGCTGGTGACTGTCCAGACACGGGCATAAACTTTGAGACAAACTGCACCTATCATAAGGAAGAAGCACCATCATTGACCTCCAAGTGCTCACATCAAGTCTAACTCTAAGAAACAATACTCAGGCCTTCCCTAACCGTCAACGTTAATGCTAAACCCTGACGCATCTTCCGACATCATCACTCGTGCAGTCATCCAGAGGGGAAAGCCTTCACACAAACTACACCTCTTCATCTTCATAAAGAAGATGAAGACTCGCCAGTGTCCACAGTGTGGGAAGGTATTCACACATCTTGGAAATATGAAGAATCACTTGTTAGTGCATTCGGGTGATAAACCTCATAAGTGTCCAGATTGTGGGAAGAGATTCAGTCGTCTTGACGGTATGAGGATTCACATGTTAGTGCATTCTGGCGAGAAACCTCATAAGTGTCCCGAGTGTGGGAAGAGATTCAGTTATCTTGCAAGTATGAAGTCTCACATGTTAGTGCATTCATGTGATAAACCTCATGAGTGTCTGGACTGTGGGAAGAGATTCAGGACTCTGGGAACTGTGAAGACTCACAGGATGATGCATGCGAACGAAAATCCTTTTGAATGCACAGAATGTGGCAAAAAATTTAGACATCGTGGAAAAATAATTCAGCACCTGTTGGTGCATTCAGGTGACAAACCTTATGAGTGTCCCGAGTGTGGGAAGAGATTCAATCAGCGTGGAAGTATGAAGCATCATATGTTAGTACATTCTGGTGATAAACCTCATGAGTGTCCAGAGTGTGGGAAAAAATTCAGTCAGCTTGGAAGTATGAAGCGTCACAGAATGGTTCACGCGGATGAAAGACCTTTTGAATGTGCCGAGTGTGGCAAAAAATTTAGAACACGTGGAGCTATAATAGTGCACATGTTAGTGCATTCATGTGATCGACTTCATGAGTGTTCAGAGTGTGGGAAGAGATTCAAGCAGCTAAGTCATGTGAAGAGGCATAAGATGATACATTCAGGTGATAGGCTAAACACTTCAAGTGTGGAAGATAATTGAAAGAATGTTGAGGTATAATAAGGCATATATTAGTAAATTTATTAACGTTTAATCTAAAATAAAATTAAAAAATTGAGTTTCATCATGAAAATGTTGTGCTATCATCATGTCAGTTGGATCTCTTTCATTGATAATTATGTCATGTTTTGTTTGAGAAATATCCTTCATCATGAAAGGTAAAGATTTAAAGCCATTTTATTTTTATCTTCTATGAAAGTTAGGTGCTCCTCATAGACCAAGCAAGAACTAGAGGAACTCAGTGTAGAAGTTAGGTGCTCCCCATAGACCAAGCAAGAACTAGAGAAACTGTCAGTGTAGAAGTTAGATTCTGCTTATAGACCAAGAAGTAGAGAAGCTGTAAGTGTACAAGTTAGGTGCTCCCCATATACAAGGCAAGAAAGAAGGTGTCAGTGTATAAAACTAAAAAAAAAATCAAAGGTAAAGAATTATTTATTTGAACAAAAATAAAACAAAATTTTATATATGTGTCTTTTTCTTCATATTTTCATGAATAATGCTATTTTTGTTTTTGTTTTCTGTAGAACTTTATTAAACATATAATCTCTGTAGCCAAGTTAGACATTTTTGCTGTAATAAAATCTAACATTGGAGGTGGTGTAGAAAACAGCTTGAGATGTACTCAAGATGAAACTATCTTATTTGCATGAGAAATACAAATTCATTTTAATGAAGAAATTAAAAGCTCATTGGATACCTATGAAAACTCATGTCGATTTAATTTTTTGTTTAGGGCTATTTATGAGTTTTACTACTCTTGATTAAAAATATATATCACCTGAGAATAATAGTAGCCTGACTGTCATTTGAAACTGTTTAGTTAGATTTTATTTCTTTAGTATGACTGTATTAGTTAGGATATATTTCTATACCTGGCATTTAAATTAGATTATTTGGCAATTATATTATAAAATAAATAAATAAATGTTTCTTCAGGTAAGGTACATACATACAAGAGATTTTACAAAAATTGATAGATTTATAGATAGAGCTAGTACATACAATGCCTAAAGCCACTATTATGCAAAGCGTTTCGGGCAGGAAAAACATTAAAGACTAAAACTTAATACTAATTGAGTTTAAAGTATAAAATGTGTTGAGAACAAATAAAAGTAAAAAGGGGGGAACATGGCTGAAAAAGCAGCACAAATACAATTAGGTCAACAAACAGCGTTGTTTAAAAAAAAACCTGGGTTGACAATATAGGGGTAAGGTAGGTTACAGGGAATTTATTAGGTAGTGCTTCGTTTTTATCTTAAACTGGTTGAGAGAGGTACAGTCTTTAACATGATTGGGAAGGTCATTCCACATTCTGGGTCCCTTGATTTGTAGAGCATTTCAAATTTTTTTTTGAGATATATACAAGAGTTGTTACATTCTTGTACAGCCACTAGTACGCGTAGCGTTTCGGGCAAGTCCTTAATCCTATGGTCCCTGGAATACGATCCCCTGCCGCGAAGAATCGTTTTTTCATCCAAGTACACATTTTACTGTTGCGTTAAACAGAGGCTACAGTTAAGGAATTGCGCCCAGTAAATCCTCCCCGGCCAGGATACGAACCCATGACATAGCGCTCGCGGAACGCCAGGCGAGTGTCTTACCACTACACCACGGAGACTGTTAAATTTGATTAAGTCGTACTCTTGGAATAATTTGATTAAGTCGTACTCTTGGAATATCAAAACTGTATTTGTTTCTGGTGTGGTGCTCATGGGTTCTGTTACAACCTTCAATGAAGCTTTTGAGGTCAGGATTGGCCACAATAATATCAATTCAGCATTTTATATATGTATAATACACATGAGAGAATGTGCAGTGACTTAATATCTAACATATTCAGAGATTTGAGTAGGGGTACAGAGTGATGTTTGGGGCCAGAGTTGGATATTGTCCTAATAGCAGCTTTGTGTTGAGTAATTAGAGGACGTAAATGATTTTGGGTAGTAGAACCCCAAGCACAAATACCTATTAACCTGACTGGTAGTTTGTCAGTGTGACTAGTAATGATATCAGTCTGACTTGTAATTATGTCAGCTTGACTAGTAATTATGTTAGCCTGACTGGTATTTATGTTACACTGACTGGCAATTATCTTATTCTATAACTGGCAATTATCCTTTCATTATCCAGTAACTGGCAATCATATTAGTCTGCAACTGGAAATTTTGTTAGCCTGACTGGCAGTTATATTAGTCTATAACTGGCAATTATATTAGCTTGACTTGCAGTCATATTAACCTGAAACTGGCAATTTCTTTAGCCAGAGTGACAATTAGCTTGATTGTAAATTTTATTTTAGCTTGAATCTGGCAGTTATTCAAATTCAAATTTTTATTCAGGTAAAAGTACATACATAGAAGATGAGTTACAAACATAATGTTGGATTTAAAGATAAAGCTAGATATAAAGATAAAGCTAGATATTAAGATAAAGCTAGTACATACAATACCTAAAGTCACTAATACGCACAGTGTTTTGGGCAAGGTGTGAGGAAAAAAAAAACTTTGACTAAAACTTAAATTAATAGTAATTGAGATTAAAGTATAAATTGTGTTGAAAAAGGAATAAAAATGGGGGGGGGGTGGACATGGCATAAATCAGAAATTATTCAAGTTGGTCAACAAACAGAATTGTTGTGAAATAGCAAGACATGGGTTGACATTTAAGGGGTAAAGTAGGTTACATGGAGTTTATTAGGTAGTACTTCGTTTTTCTCTGAAACTGATTGAGAGAGGTACAGCTTTAGACATGATTGGGAAGGTCATTCAACATTCTGGGTCCCTTGATTTGTAGAGCATTTCTAGCTTGGTTAAGGTGCACTCTTGGAATATCAAATAGGCATTTGTTTCTGATGTGGTGCCTATGGGTTCTGTTACAACCTTCTAGGAAGCGTTGAAGGTCGGGATTGGCATTTTAGTTCATAGTTTTAAATATGTAGAGTACACTTAAGAGGATGTGCATTGACTTAATATCTAACATGTTCCAAGATTTAAGTAAGGGTTCCAAGTGCTGTCTGAGGCCAGAGTTTGATATTGTTCTAATAGAAGCCTTTGTGTTGAGTAATTAGAGGACGTAGATGATTTTGGGTAGTATAACACCAAGCACAAATACATAATTGAGATAAGGATAGATGAGAGAGTAATAGAGCGTCACCAGGGCAGGGCAAGGTACATAATATCTGATCTTAGAAAGAATCCCAACCGTTTTAGAAACTTTCCTGGGGAAGCCCTGTCGGCTCCCTGGAGCTATCCAGGCTAAATGGATATATATCTTTCTGGCAGCTACCTGAACTCTCTTCTCTCGCCACTTAGCTCTAGAGATGTTGTTTCCATTATTCATTCACTAAAAACCAAAGCTGGGAACATTAGTGAAATACCATCCTTGGTATACAAGAGTGCCTCCCAGGCCCTTGCGCCACCCTTAGATTTGCTGTTCAACAAATTTTATTTTATTTTATTTTATTTATGGTATATATACAAGAAGGTACATTGGGATTGTGATGATATAACCCGGAACCTGGCCGAGCGAACAGCACGCCGGGCTTGTGATCCTGTGGTCCCGGGTTCGATCCCAGGCGCCGGCGAGAAACAATGGGCAGAGTTTCTTTCACCCTATGCCCCTGTTACCTAGCAGTAAAATAGGTGCCTGGGAGTTAGTCAGCTGTCACGGGCTGCTTCCTGGGGGCGGAGGCTTGGTCGAGGACCCGGCCGCAGGGACACTAAAGCCCCGAAATCATCTCAAGATAACCTCAAGATAAGATTCATAGCATAGTAATTACATTCTTGTAAAGTCACTAGTACGTGCAGCGTATCAGGCAGGTCCTTAATCTAAGAAACTTATGAGTAGGTAAATACTTGCCAAAATTTATACAAATGATAACAGTTGCATAGCATGAAAAAATAAAAGATGAGAGAGAAATTGTAGGTATATTAAAGCACATAGGAAGCTCAGAATGATTTCAAATGACAGCTTGAATGGTAGATTAACAAAACTTAGCAGGCACAATACAGCATATGGCTAGCACATAAAAGAAGACAGCAATGAACACAATGATAAAGTTTTTTGGATAAGTACATAAGGATTGGGAGATTGGGTAACACTAGTTACAAAGCAAATTTAAAGCTCGGTGTAAGAAACTACGAAGATGAAATTAGGTACTTTTTGTTTTTGTTTTTAAATGAGGCAAAGTTTGACAGCTTTTTCAATTCACTAGGAAGTGAGTTCCATAGACTAGGTCCCTTAATTTGCATAGAGTATTTACACAGATTAAGTTTGACCCTGGGGATATCAAAGAGATATTTATTTCTGGTGTGGTGATGAGGGTCCTGTTACATCTGTCCAGAGAGAGTTTCAGAGCATGGTTTTGCATTTAAGAAAGAGTGTTTTGTAAATGTAGTTGACACAAGAGAATGTGTGGAGGGAGTTAATATTTAGCAAGTTAAGGGATTTAAACAAGGGAGCTGAGTGTTGTCTGAAAGCAGTGTGTTATTATTCTGATAGCAGATTTTTGCTGGGTGATGATGGGCTTAAGGTGGTTTGTAGTGGTAGACCCTCATGCACAGATACCATAATTAAGATAGGGATAGATTTGTGCATAATATAGTGAGAGGAGAACGGAGTTAGGAACATAATATCTTATTTTGGAGAGTATTCCAACTGTTTTAGAGACTTTCTTAGTTATGGTTGAATGTGGGTGCTGAAGTTGAGGTCTCTTGTCTAGGAATAGGCCAAGAAACTTTCCATCATTTTTATTACTGATGTTAATATTGTCTGATAGAGCGTCATATCTTCCCTGGTATTCGTACCTGATAAAAAGGAAGATAATGCCAGTTCATAAAGGAAGCAATCTGGCAGACATATGCAATTACAGACCAATATCAAATCTACCTATATTATTAAAAATATTTGAAAAATTGAACGCGTTGTTGGGTAGATTAGATACACAGTGTTTAGTGAGTTTCATATTTATTTAGTAGTCCTGGGTACAGCAAGTGTCGTAGACGTTTAGACGAAGCCTGGAGCAGCGCAGAGAGCTGAATGAGGCTGAGTCGTGGAGCTCTATGTGGGAGAGCGTGGCGGCTCAATTGTGAATTGTGAGTGTCTGAACTCGGGGAGCGAGAGCATGGCGGCTCGATGCGGTCATAGTCTGCTGTCTGCTCTGTGTCGAAGCTGTAGCGTTTTGGGTCGATTAGAACTGTACACACCGAGTGCTACATTGTTGACTGTGGAAATTGTACTGTTTGTTATTCATCAAATCGCTTGTTTATACAGTGATTACACCTCAGCTCACTCCAACAATAATAAATAAATAAATAAATAAATAAATGTTTATTCAGGTAAGGTACATACATACCAGAGATTTTACAAAAAATGATCAATTTATAGATAGGGCAAGTACATACAATGCCTAAAGCCACTATTACGCAAAGCGTTTCGGGCAGGAAAAACATTAATGACTAAAACTTAATACTAATTGAGTATAAAGAATAAAATGTGTTGAGAAAAATAAAAATACAGATAAAAAGGGGGAACATGGCTGAAAAAACAGCACCAAATACAATTAGGTCGACTAACAGCGTTGTTTAAAAAAACAGACATGGGTTGACATTAGAGGGGTAAGGTAGGTCACAAGGAATTTATTAGGTAGTGCTTCGTTTTTATCTTAAACTGGTTGAGAGAGGTAGTCTTTAACATGGTTGGGAAGGTCATTCCACATTCTGGGTCCCTTGATTTGTAGAGCATTTCTAGTTTGGTTAAGTCGTACTCTTGGAATATGAAAACTATTTATTTCTGGTGTGGTGCTCATGGGTAAAGTTACAACCTTCAATGAAGCTTTTGAGGTCAGGATTGGCATTACAGTTCAGCGTTTTATATATGTATAATATAATACACATGAGAGAATGTGCAGTGACTTAATATCTGACATATTCAGAGATTTGAGTAGGGGTACCGTATGATGTCGGGCCAGAGTGGGATATTGTCCTAATAGCAGCTTTGTGTTGAGTAATTAGAGGACGTAAATGATTTTGGGTAGTAGAACCCCAAGCACAAATACCATAGTTGAGATATGGATAGATGAGGGAGTAATAGAGAGTCACCAGGGCAGGGCGGGGTACATAATATCTGATCTTAGAAAGAATGCCAACAGTTTTTGAAACTTTTTTTGATATATTTAGAATGTGTCCCTGGAAATTCAGCTTGTGATCTGGAAAAGAGGATACTACATAACCCTTCAACATACCAAACTACTCAGCAATTCACAACGGTCGATCTATTCAGTGAGGTGGTGGTACTGCTGTTTACTACTACCATGGATTAACTTGCTTAAATGCGATCCGTCTAATTACCACAAGCTACCACAAGCTACACAAGCTTCACAAAGCTTCCTGGCAATACGTTAATAATGAATAAATATGATATATTTACTCATTATAATGTTTTTTTTTTTTTATTTATTTTTACATGCAAGCATGCTTATAAGTACAATAAAAGTAAACAATAACATAGAACAGACCAAAATAACAAGCACAAACGTGCAAAAACATAAAGGAACAAATGTACTAAACACAAAAACGCCGACCGGAAGGGCCGACCACAAAACAATACTAATTACAAACAAATTACAACAAGCAAGTTAAAACACAGTGGAATACAATGCAGAAATAACACACCAAAATATGAAATATTCAGAACAAGGCTATCAGCACCTCAAACCCACACGGAGAGGCACCAACACAAAACGAAAATAATTATAATAACAATAACAATAATGATAATAATAACAATAATAATAAAAATAACAACTAGAAAGGAACAAATATACAACAAACAAAGAAAAGCACAATGGCAAAACTCGACAAAAAGCATAAACCCAGACCGGGTCACGCCAACAGCCTGAAGGGCACTCAACACTACACAAACAAGCGCACAAGCAGCAACATAAAAAAAAACATAGAACCACAAAGCACAACATAAGCACACGACATCCACAACCAGACACCCACCAATCAAACCCCGGACCGCACAGGAACCGGACACACACAAGCCACACAAACCCATAACCACAAACCGGAGCACGCAGGAACCGGGAACCAAAACTGCCCCACCCCGCAAACACACACACACACCCGACCTGCACCCCACAACCATGCACCACAATACACAAAGGAATCATGAGAGAGGAATACATATCTCAGAGACAGGAAGATATTTATCAGGGAACGAATCCCAAGGATACCGTCGCTTATAGGCCTCCCAAATCAAATACTCCAAGTCGGTGGGGGGGGGGGGCGATCCCCCCGCCGCCGTGGGCCCAGCATAAACTCGGGAACCTCCAGATCAGGTGGAAACGGCCACTCCTGAAGGTCACCGACGCAAGTCGCATAACGAGGCTGGGGAGCGCAAACCACGTCCTTCGAGGTAGCAGATGACACCGATGAAGCGTACGAGGGCTGTCGGGACGGCCGCGTCGCCGTACGCACAGGAGCAGGGGACAAGCAACGAGATGGTAACGTCCCAACCGAGACCGCAGGAGACACTGAAGAGATGGCCGGAGACGGAAGAGGCGTCGAGACCGCAGTCGATGAAACGGGGACCGCGGAAGGGGTTACAGAACCCCCAGAGCGAGCAGTCTTTTTCAACACCATCACCAGGCCACCCCGCTCACCGCGAACCTCAGCAGGGGGAACCACCCCCCACGAAGAACCGGAGCCATCCGAGGCAGGCGACGCACCCGAAGCAGGAACCGCAGACACCAAATCTGAAGTGGAGGCCGAAACACCGTCACTGGCACCCTCAGGCAAATGCACCTCCGCCACAACCATAGTCTGCAACGCAACCGGAGCCACCCCTCCGTCGCCTGCAGATCCACAAGCGTCGAAATCGCCAACGTCAGCCCAAGCTGAAGACGAAAGCCGGGAACGCTTAGGCTCTGGCCGCACATCATCAGACCCGGAGGCCGACTCAGAGACACGCGCAACACAAGCTGGGCGAACCGACGCACGTCGCAGAACGGCAGCATCCTCAACCACATGGGGCACCAGGCCAGGCACAGGAGGAAGCGCCGGATCCACCCCATCACCCAGCAAAGCCGGAACAGCTGGCAAGGGCGCAGGGACAGGGTCAGGCGCAGCAGAGGACGAACTGGAAGACGGGGGAATCGAGCAGCAGACAGTCTGAAGAACCCCAGGGACACTAGTCGGAGCAGGACGATCACCCTGCGACGCCACAACCTCTTGAGGAGAGGCGACAACAACAGGGGGCGCACCAGGCGGCGCAACAGGCGATACACGGGGCACATCCGCAGCTGAAGAGACGTCCACATCCACTGAATCTGCCTCCACAGGAAGCGGTGGAAAATCCTTCTCACTGAAGAGGTTCACGGGTGCAGCGGCAGGCGCAGAACAGTCAGCAGCCTGATGGCCCAAGAGGCCAGAATGATAACACGTCCGAGGCTGGCGGGCGTAAAACACCCGAACGTTGTAGCCCATAAGCCGCACAGAGGACGGAATATCTTCCCGGAGCCTCATGCCCAGGGTGCGAATGTTGGTCCTCACACCCTTAAGTGGACTGGAAGGACACCACGTTCACCCGCACACTAACCACTGCGCCATACCGGCCGAAGTACCGCCGTAGCAGACTCTCTGGAAACTCCAACGGAGCCCCATGCACATTGACGTACGTGAGGGCACCACTCCGATCAGATAGTGACACAGTGCCCGCACCATCCGGCAGGGGCAATGTCCGCCCCTCGTAACGACGGAGAAACTCGCGATATGCCAATTCCTCGGTAAACTTTAATATCGCTCAACGAGCTGTCACCAGCTCGACTCCATAAATGTTTAACACAGGGACATGAAGCAATTCACACACCAGCGCTATCTCCGGGTACCCAGCCCGGCCGGAAAATTCGAGGCCCACAGGACTGAGCTCGCAGTACAGGGGGGAGGGGGACCCCCATCGTTAACTCCACGTCAGCACAGGCAGGCAGAGACACACTCGCCCTCAACCGGCCAAATTGGTAACCACCACCAACAGCCGGAGCGCCGATTCACCACGTCCTTCCCCTACCGAAGCTAGGGCTAGACTCTACTCATTATAATGTTGGTGCTGAATGTACAACACGAAAAAACATAATTTTAATCTGAAAAGCATCTTTTTATAAAGAATTAGATGAAAATAAAAAGCTGGTGACGCCAAATCAAGCCGACGATCCAAGCTTCGGTTAGTTAGGTTAGGTTCGGTTAAGTTAGGTTAGGTTAGTTAGGTTAGGTTAGGTTAGGATAGGTTAGGTTAGGTTAGGTTAGGTCAGCCTAACCTAACATATCATATTTATTCATTACCAACGTATTGCAGGAAGCTTTGTGAAGCTTGTGTTGCTTGTGGTAGCTTGTGGTAATTAGACGGACCCCTTAAAAGTAATTGAAACTAGAGACTCCTGTGGAGAGTATATCTTTGCCTGTTCCAAGTCAAGGGTGGCGAGGCTGTCCTGACTGTGCGGGTAGTCTATAGAATTCCTAACACTGATGTGACTAAATTCAACTCTAGCCTTAGAAATCTCGTACAGAGAACAGACTGTACAAAAACCACCTAATTATTTCTGGCGGACTTTAACACTGACGTTTACAAGCCTGATAACCCTCCTCCTGCTAGTTTCCTCAACTGAATAAATTCCTTCTTCCTCATACACTTAATCACTAGACTTACTAGAATCACTTATAGTACTGCCACGGCTCTTTGACCACATCATGAGTAACATAACCTCTCCGCCTACTTAGGGATTATCACTGATAGCACCACAGACCATTACCCTACATTTCTCCTAACCAATATTAACAAACTACCTCCGGATACAAGGAAGATAAGTTTTAGGCTGCACAATGAAACTTCTATAAGCAATTTTATAGCTGCTGCTGCTAATATCAACTGGGAGTCCGAATTAAATAATGTAGGGGGCATCATTCTAGCAGTGCAATCATTTATTAAAAAAAACTCTGTTTCTATAACACCCATGTCCATTTTTAACGAAACAAGTCACAATCTTGACTTGGGTAAACTAAAAAAGCTGGATAAAAACTAAAAACTAAAAGCTAAAAAGCTAAAAAGCTAAAAGCTAAAAGCTAAAAAGCTAAAAGCTAAAAGCTAAAAAGCTAAAAAGCTAAAAGCTAAAAGCTGGCTAAAAGCTAAAAGCTGGCTAAAAGCTAAAAACTTGGCTAAACTCTCAAAGGCTAAACAATCAGTGGCTTAAAAAGGGGATACTTAAATCTATTAATAAAAAACATGACCGCGAGAAGAAGTATAGGTTAGGAATCATCTGCAAAGAATTTTAAAAGAATAATTCATCAGTGCTATTTAAAATAATTAGGAGAGTCAAAATTAAATACTACAAAATAAATTTACTCAAATAAAGGGCAACAACATGGAGCACTATTTCACAAATATTGGGATCAAAAAAGATTTTAAATAAAATCCAATACTTCTGTCTAATAACGATGGTTTGCTTTCGGCCTCTGATACTGCTACTGAATTCAGTAAGTTCTTCTCATCCATTGGGTCATTCCTTGCTAATGATATTCCATCCTCCAGTACTAATGTTCAGGAGTACCTTAAAGGTAACTATCCACAGTCTCTGTACCTAACGCCTACTATTTCCACTGATGTTAATGAGATAATCTTTTCCCTTAAAACAATGTCTAGTGCCCTCGCGGAGATACCAACTCTAATTTACAAAAAAAGCCTCCAGATTTTTAGCTCCTGCTAAGGCATTGCTCTACAACAAGTCATTTGAACTCCAAACCTTTCCAGATGTTCTAAAAAAAAGCGAGAGTAACCCCCGATAATACATATGGTGATCTCACTGACGTCAAACACTTAGATCTATATCAATTCTGCCAAACCTGTCAAAAATATTTGAAAAAACTAATCTATAAGCAGCTTTACTCTTATCTAGCCTAACACAATATACTTAGCTCTTGCAAATTTGGCTTTAGATCCCCAAAAAACACTAACGATGCACTTATTAGTATGATTAACTTGATACATGCAGCTCCTGATAAAAATGAGTTTCCTGTTCGGATATTTGTCGACGCACGTAAGGCTTTTGGCACTGTCAACCACCAAAACCTTCTCCTTAAATTACATCATTATGGAGTGAGAGGTCACTCCCTGTAATATCTTCAGTCTTACCTTTCTGACAGGCTCCAGTATGTTTCTGTGAATAATTCAGTTTCTCCTACCCAACCCATCAACATTGGTGTTCCTCAGTGCAGCATACTTTGCCCTCTCCTCTTTCTCATCTACATTAATGACTTCCAAATGCCTCACAACACCTCAAAGCAATTATATTTGCTGATGAGAAAACCTTGATTTTCTCCAGTCCTGACCCTATTGCTCTAAATGTCACATTGAATACTGAACTAAAGAAAGTCAATCTTTGACTAACTGCTAACAAACTCACCCTTAACATTGACAAAACTTTTTATATTTTGTTAGGTAATAAATCCTCAAATGAAATTAATGTAAGAATAAGCAATACCCAAATTAGTAAAAAAGTAGATGGCAAATTCCTTGTTCTCATCGATAACAAGCTGAATATCCAAGGACACATTCTTAATAATTAAAAAAGTTTCAAAAAATGTTGGCATTCTTTCTAAGATCAGATATTATGTACCTCGTCCTGCCCCTGGTCACTCTCTCATCTATCCCTATCTCAATTATGGCATTTATGCTTGGGGTTCACTACACAAATCCTTTACACCCTCTAATTATTCAACACAAAGCTGCTATTAGAACAATATCGAACTCTGGCCCCAGACATCACTCGATACCCTTTCTCAAATCTTTGAATATGTTAGATATTAAGTCACTGCACATCCTCTCATGTGTACTCTATATATTTAAACTCTGAACTGCAATGTCAATCCTGACCTTAGAAGCTTCCTAGAAGGTTGTGACAGAACTCATGGGCATTACACCTGAAACAAATACCTATTTGATATTCCAAGAGTGCGACTTAACCAAACTAGAAATGCTCTACAAATTAAAGGACCCATAATGTGGAAATGACCTTCCCAATCATGTCAAAGACTCTACCACTCTCAACCAGTTTATGATAAAAATTAAAAACTACCTAATAAACTCCATGTAACCTACCTTACTCGTAAATGTCAACCCATGTCTTATTATTGTAATCAATGCTGTTTGTTAACCAATTTGTATAATTGCTATTATCTGCCTTGTCTGCCCCCTTCTTTTTTTATTTTTTTATTTTTAAATGCAATTTATTCTTTAAGCTCAATTACTATTAAGTTTTAGTCTAAGTGTTTTTGTCCCCCCTCACCTTGCCCAAAACGCTATGCTTACTAGTGGCTTTAATGTCAACCAACAAACTAACACTTAACATAGAAAAGACCTACTACATCCTATTTGGAAGCAAATCTACAAATGCAATTCAGCTTCAGATTGACAATGTAAACATTAGCAATAAAAATGATGGAAAGTTTCTTGGCATATTCCTTGGCAAGAGACTCAACTTCAGTACCCACATACAACACATAACTAAGAAAGTCTCTAAAACAGTTGGTATACTCTCCAAAATCAGATATTATGTTCCTAACTCTGCTTTCATCTCTCTATATTATGCACTAATCTATCCCTATCTCAACTATGGTATCTGTGCATGGGGTTCAACCACTGCAAACCACCTCAAGTCCATCTTCACTCAGCAAAAATCTGCTATCAGAATAATATCAAATTCTGCTTTCAGACAACACACAGCCCCCTTGTTTAACTCCCTAAACATGCTAACATAATCTCACTCCACAAATTCTCTTGTGTCAACTACATTTACAAAACCCTGTTCTTAAAATGCAAATCCTTGTCTGAAACTCTTCCTGGACAGATGTAATAGGACCCATTATCACCATACCAGAAATAAATATCTCTTTGATATCCCCAGAGTTAAACTTAATCTGTGTAAACACTCTATGCAAATAAAGGGACCCAGTTTATGGAACTCACTCCCTACTGAATTGAAAAGCTGTCCAACTTTTACATCATTCTAAATCAATACTAAAAAGTACCTAATTTCATCTTCATAGTTTTTCACTTTTGCCTTAAAATTGCACTGTATCAATTGCTACCCAATCTCCCAACCTTTATGTTCCCAATTTGAACATCTTTACCATTGTGATCATTGCTGTTTTCTTATATGTGCTGCCAATCTGTTGTATGGTGTTTATAAATCTTGTTTATCTGTATCTTTTGCTACCCAGTCTCCCAATCTTTATGTACCCATTCTGAACATCTTTACCATTGTGATCATTGCTGTCTTATATGTGCTGTCAATCTGCTGTATGGTGTCTATTAATCTTGTTTAAATTACTAATCAAGCTGTCAATGTAATCAATCAGAGCTTTAATATGCTTTAATATGTGCTTTAATATATTTACTTATCTCTCTCATCTCATTTTTCTCTTGTAATGTATCTTTATCATTTATCAATTCTGATTGAAATTACCTACTTAAAATTATCTGCTAGATTAAGGACCTGCCCGAAACGCTGCGCGTACTAGTGGCTTTACAAGAATGTAAATACTGTACTATCCAATGTATTCTCAC
Source organism: Procambarus clarkii (assembly GCF_040958095.1). Lineage (NCBI taxonomy): Eukaryota > Metazoa > Arthropoda > Malacostraca > Decapoda > Cambaridae > Procambarus > Procambarus clarkii. The sequence goes on from NC_091169.1 coordinate 33,072,544, forward strand.
AAACCCAATGTACCTTCTTGTATATATATAAATAAATAAATAAATAAATAAATAAATTTAGGTATTGTATGTACTATCTCTATCTTTAAATCCATCAATATGTATGTAACTCAATTTATTTTTATTTATTTACATATATATATATATATATATGTATATATATATATATATATATATATATATATATATATATATATATATATTGTGACAATAATCTCCTTCAAGAGATTGAGCCTGCTCTTCCCTCCACAATTACGTCGTTACAAACTATATAAAACTACTATGGAAGAAATGTCCAACAACGACAACAACACCAGCAAGGTTTGCCAGAGAGCAAAACGTATGCAGCCAGGGACACCTGCTCAGACTCAAACCGCCAAAACTACCTGTCTTACTGCCGGCTCCCTGCTGATTGGTCGCCGGTCTGGCTGCAAATGCACTCGCCCCCCCCCCATACTACTTGATGTCTGGGGCCGCCACGACCTCAGACCTCAGAATATTCCGTGCTTTCACAGTTAACACTTCTCCCTGCTAGACGTAAGCTTTAGCGTACGTATACTGAGAGAGTGTGATAGCTTAAAGCCAATGTTCCAGCACCTTTCATATACTTTTATATTGCACTTCTTGTTATTTTGTCTTAACGTAACTTTTCATTGTGTCATTTAATTATTCTTATTATTTTGATTGATTGATTTTATTATACGAAATTGTTTGTCCATTTTATTCATGTTTTATTTCTTTAACGTAATTAAAATTTCATTGTTAAAGTTTACTTGTGTTTTGTGTGTCTTCTCCTTACCTTACCACAGACGAAGTTCCAGATTTTCTATTTTTTTTTAATACTATGTGACGAGGCCATACCCCTAGCTTTGAACAGCCGAACACCAACGCGTTACCGTCACATATTATATGGGGGCCTGTCCGGGAGCTTCACTCAGGTACTGGTGCCAAGTGGTAATTAATGGTAAGCGTATTTAACTTTGTTAACGTAGCTTTTACTATTTTTCATATTCAATTTCACTTTTTATAAGGTGCGGTGTATTGTGCATTACGAGAGTAACATATAGTGAAGGTGAGACAACTTTGGATTACGTGGTGACTGTAGGCCGCAGTCATACTCTTAATTGGTCATCTCTCCCTCCGTGTTATTACTCGTGTTTACCATCTTTGTCCCTTGAATATTTCTCATTTTGACAGATCATCTTATTGGTACCCTGGTACTGTGGTCTGCCCCGGGTCAAGAGTACCCAATCTTCTGCAATCTGACTGTAGGAGGACAAAGAGGGCCATAGTTCCTCTAGCTCGAACTTTAGTTGCTGAATTGGGACCTCAGCAGCAGTTCTCGTCACCAGTTGACACCTCGCACCCCTACACGTCAGTCAGAGATGATGATACATACAACGGTAGGGAATTAGCTTACTTTTCAGAGCACAAAAGTTCGCTAATTCTGTAAGTATCATATTAAATTCAGTAGGAAAAACTTGCTTTATGTCCTATAGAGACTTGGCAAGGTATGCCTACATCCTTGGACTACCAATTTTACTTTTGAGGCATTTAACTGTTTCATTTGTTTTCGAAACTCTGTTTCATTTGTTAGTAGGATTTTCTTGCCCTTATCCTCTTACATGAGTACCGGGTACAAGATTTCCTGCGCCCTTGATTTAATTTAATCATTTAACATCTTTTACTTAACTTTAATTGTTAAAGATCTCACAGGATAGGTATCAGTGGCCACGTTGTCCTGTTTCTGACATTCACTATTGAATATTCGTGTACCTTTATTTGCTAATTTCACCATGTTTCGTCTCCAAGCTTTCCGTGCAAATCCAGCAGGTGAAATAGGGACTTTAAGTCGTGCCAAGAAGACTGAATTACAAACTCTTGCACATGAGTATCAACTAGAAGTTCCCTACCAAGCCAACAAAAATGACCTACACAACCTGTTGCTGGATTACTATTTAGAGCAAGGTAAGATAGACTCTGAAACTCATGAAACTTACTATATTGCAGAAAAAACTGATTTGGCAACGATGAAACTCAAACTAGAGCTGGCCAAGATTGAACGCGAGCAGCAAAGAGAAGCAGCTGCCATAAGAAGGGAAGAACACGAACGTGAGGCTGCTTTGAGGAGAGACGAACAAGAACGCGAAGCTGCCTTGAGGAGAGAAGAACACGAACGTGAGGTCGCATTACTCCGTGAACGTGAACGAGTACAGCTTGAAACCTAACAACGCGAGTTGGAAATACAACGCGAACATGACAAGCAACAAGCGACTCTGGCTCTAGAGTGTCGTCAACGCGAAATCGCCTTGGAAACTTCACACTTCACTCAACGCCAGCAAGCTACTGCCAATCTTCCCGTCAGTTTTAATATATCACATGCAAGTAAGTTAATGCCATCCTTTGTAGAAGCAGAAGTTGATGTGTTCTTTACCACCTTTGAAACCCTTGCTAATCAACTCAGTTGGCCTGTCGACCAATGGGCCACACTTCTCAGAGTCCATCTTACAGGTAGGGCGGCAGTCACACTCAGTACTCTGGCGTCTGAGAATGACTACCCGACTCTGAAACAAGCAGTGTTGGACGCCTACCTACTTTCCACAGAAAGTTATAGAAGGAAATTCCGTGACCACCTGAAGGCAAGTACCACTACCTTCCTCGAGTTTGCTAACACGAAACGGAGGTATTTCATGAAATGGCTGGAAGCAGCACATGTCTTTACTTTTACAGAACTCGTCAACCTGATGCTTGTTGAAGAATTCTTGAGACGTGTGCCGCCTCCTGTCCGCCTCTACTTAGCAGATAAAGAAGAAACCGACTACCTGAAGTGTGCTAAGTCGGCTGACACTTACAGCCTCATCCACCGGCTGACACCCGAACCATCCTCCAGTAAGAAGTCGTGGTACAGTTACGAGAAAGTGAGCCCCGATCAAGCTGGTTCACAACTGTACTGCAAGTATTGTAGACTCTATGGACATACCATAGACAAGTGTGGTAAGTCTCAATACAAGGGAACCACTGACCAACAAAAACCCAAACCAACTCCTCCTAAGTCCGGTAAGCCTGTGATGAATGTTGGTGTTAATGTTAATGATCTTTCTCTTTTCAGTAACCACCTGTATACTGGAACTGTCTCTGCCAACGGTTCAAATCCGGAGGGACGTTTCAAATTGAAGATCTTGAGGGACACAGCGGCTCTACAATCGATCATCTTGAAGTCGGCTGTGCCCAACATCACCTACACCGGAGAAACTGTCTTCATCACTGACCTAACTGCTACCACTCCATACCCTCTCGCCAGAGTCCACCTGGATTGTTCCTACGTGAACGGGGAAGTCCAAGTCGCCGTCAGGGAAAAGCCTTTTCCCATGCCTGGAGTGCAACTTCTCCTAGGCAACGACTTGGCAGAAGACCTGCAACCGACCAACCTGATCGTCATGGACAAACCCCAGGTGTGTAACTCTGTGCCAAGTAACCCTATTCTAGAGTATGTTCCAGCAGAGGTTCAAGAGAGTGATGAAGTTTCTCCTCCGGTTCTCGTGACCACCCGTGCACAAGCCGCACGTCCACAGCCAGCTGACTCTACTGCTACCGCTGTCCCTCAAGACCCTCAGAAACTCCCCCCCGCATCTGACCAAGTTGGAGTTCCGTAAGTTGCAGAGGGAAGATCTTACTTTAACACCATTGTTTTTCCAGGCTGAGACTCAACCCGACAGTATTCCTGGGTTCTTCCTAGAGAACGACTTGCTCTACCGCAGATATAGACCCAGTAAACTGAAGGAGGAGGACGATTGGGCCAACATCGAACAACTTGTGATTCCTACCAGCCTGCGGCCCACTATTCTACACCTGGCCCACGGAGCACTCTCCCACTACGGCTTCAACAAGACTTACCATGGAATTCGTCAAGACTACTACTGGCCAGGTATGGTAAATAACGTCAAACAGTACGTAAAACAGTGTCATACATGTCAGATGGCAGGCAAACCGAACATCTCCATTCCCAGAGCGCCACTGATTCCCATACAGGTGCCTGCGGAACCTTTCCACAGACTCATAATAGACTGTGTCGGTCCTTTACCTCGGACCAGTTCAGGTAACGCCTACATCCTAACCATCCTGTGTCCTACCACCAGATTTCCCATAGCAGTTCCAGTGAAGAATATCACGGCTGCTACGGTTATAAAACATCTATTGAAGATCTTCACTCAATACGGATTTCCCAGGGAGATTCAGAGCGACTGTGGTACCAACTTCACCAGTGATCTCTTCAAAAGGACACTGGAGGAGTTCAACATCAAACAGGTATTGTCCAGCCCCTATCATCCTGCTTCACAGGGTTCTCTTGAACGTAGTCATCAGACAATCAAAGCACTCTTGAAAAAGTTTTGTAGTGAAACCTCGAAGGATTGGGATAAGCAGATTGACCTTATAATGTGTATTTACAGAAGTCTCCCCAATGAGTCCCTAGGAGTATCTCCTTATGAGATGCTCTACGGCCGTAAGTGCCGTACTCCCCTTAAGGCTTTCAAAGACTCTCTCCGAGATGCCACCTTCAGTGAGCATCAGAATGTGCCCCAGTTTCTTCAAAACCTTCAACACATTCTAGAGAGAGTCCACCGTTTTGCCCATGATAATCTATTGAAAGCCCAGGAGAGAATGAAGACTCATTACGACCAGACCAGCAAAGTAAGAAAATTCAAGCCGGGAGACTTCGTCCTTGCATATTTCCCTATCCCAGGTTCACCTTTACAAAACAGGTTTTCAGGACCCTACTGCGTCAAAGAGTGCAGGAATAATAACAACTACGTAATAGAGACTCCAGATAGGCGGCGGAAGACCCAGCTGTGCCACGTCAACCTCCTGAAGCAATATAATGGTACTCCTCCCACTGTCCTAATTAACTATTCCACCTTCACAGAACCCTACATCCACAGTGAGACCTTCCCAGCTTCTCCTCCCGAAAGCACTGACAAGGAGTCGGCGCTTTCTAATTCCGAAATCCTTAATGATCTTCCCAAATACTTTCAGGATAATCATAGTGCACCTCTCATCAAGATCTTCAGAGAACATAAAGAGTTGTTCCGAGATGACCCCCAAGAGTGTAATGTTACCCAGCACGACATCCAACTGCTCCCCGACACCCGGCCGATTCGTCAACCCTTCTACCGAATCAGCCCGAGCAAGAAGGAAGTCATGCGTGCTGAGGTGCAGTACCTCTTGGATCATGGACTGGCTACACCTTGTGAGTCCCCCTGGGCCTCGCCTTGTATCTTGGTGCCCAAACCCCAAGGTAAGGTGCGGTTATGTACCGACTATCGTAAACTGAACAATGTAACTGTTAAGGATGCTTACCCCTTGCCAAGGATAGATGACATCCTTGATGCCATTGGTAGTGCCCAGTACTTGTCCCAAGTGGACTTGCTTAAGGGGTACTATCAAGTGTGTCTAACGGAGCGAGCTAAAGAGATATCTGCCTTCATCACTCCTTTTGGACTTTTCAGATATGAACGCCTTCCTTTCGGACTATGTAATGCCCCGGCCACCTTTCAGAGAGCTGTCAACCGTGTCATCCAGGGCTTGGATAACACATACGCCTACCTGGACGATATCGTCGTAGCCTCCAACACCTGGAGTGAACATCTGCTCCAGCTGCGACGTCTGTTCTCCAAGCTCCTGACAGCCGGCCTCACCATCAACCTGGGCAAGTCCACTTTCGCGAAAGGTAAAGTGCGTTATCTGGGTCATGTTATTGGGAGTGGCAGCATAGCTCCGTTAGACTCACACACTCAAGCCATCCAACAGTATGCACAGCCTACCACCAGGAAGCAGCTCCTGCGCTTCCTTGGTCTTGCCTCCTACTACCGTAGGTTTGTGAGGAATTTCAGTACAGTCGCCACACCTCTAATTCTATTAACCAGTCCCAAGCAACGGTATAATTGGACCATGCAGCAAACCGTTGCTTTCGAACAACTCAAATTCCTCCTCTGCTCGAACCCCATTCTCGCCTCTCCAGATATCACCAAGCCTTTCGTCCTTCATGTCGACGCCAGTGGTACCGGCGTTGGTGGTGTCCTGATGCAACAACGAGGCGAGGAGGTTCTACCTGTCAGCTACTACAGCTACAAACTGAAACCACACCAGAGGAACTACAGCACTATTGAAAAGGAGCTACTATCCATCGTCCTGAACCTCCAACACTTCGCTCCGTACCTACAAGGCGCCAGGTCTACCACCATCTTCTCAGACCACAACCCTCTCCGCTTCCTACATCAAGCCCAATTCACCAACCAGCGTCTTCTACGATGGGCTCTGTATTTACAAGATTTCAACCTGGAGATCCGCTATATCAAGGGTTCTGACAACACCATAGCCGATGCCCTCTCCAGAGTTTATGAAGTAGAAGCGACTCCATCCATTACTCCACCACATAACGACGTACTTCTTCCAGAACCGCAGGCTTCGGGGGAGAGTTGTGACAATAATCTCCTTCAAGAGATTGAGCCTGCTCTTCCCTCCACAATTACGTCGTTACAACTATATAAAACTACTATGGAAGAAATGTCCAACAACGACAACAACACCAGCAAGGTTTGCCAGAGAGCAAAACGTATGCAGCCAGGGACACCTGCTCAGACTCAAACCGCCAAACTACCTGTCTTACTGCCGGCTCCCCGCTGATTGGTCGCCGGTCTGGCTGCAACTGCACTCGCCCCCCCCATACTACTTGATGTCTGGGGCCGCCACGACCTCAGACCTCAGAATATTCCGTGCTTTCACAGTTAACACTTCTCCCTGCTAGACGTAAGCTTTAGCGTACGTATACTGAGAGAGGTGATAGCTTAAAGCCAATATTCCAGCACCTTTCATATACTTTTATATTGCACTTCTTGTTATTTTGTCTTAACGTAACTTTTCATTGTGTCATTTAATTATTCTTATTATTTTGATTGATTGATTTTATTATACGAAATTGTTTGTCCATTTTATTCATGTTTTATTTCTTTAACGTAATTAAAATTTCATTGTTAAAGTTTACTTGTGTTTTGTGTGTCTTCTCCTTACCTTACCACAGACGAAGTTCCAGATTTTCTATTTTTTTTTTAATACTATGTGACGAGGCCATACCCCTAGCTTTGAACAGCCGAACACCAACGCGTTACCGTCACAATATATATATATATATATATATATATATATATATATATATATATATATATATATGTCGTACCTAGTAGCCAGAACTCACTTCTCAGCCTACTATTCAAGGCCCGATTTGCCTAATAAGCCAAGTTTTCCTGAATTAATATATTTACTATAATTTTTTTCTTATGAAATGATAAAGCAACCCTTTTCTCTATGTATGAGGTAAATTTTTATTTATTGGAGTTAAAATTAACGTAGATATATGACCGAACCTAACCAACCCTACCTAACCTAACCTAACCTATATTTATAGGTAAGGTTAGGTTAGGTAGCCAAAAAAAGCTAGGTTAGGTTAGGTTAGGTAGGTTAGGTAGACGAAAAAACATTAATTCATGAAAACTTGGCTTATTAGGCAAATCGGGCCTTGAATAGTAGGCTGAGAAGTGCGTTCTGGCTATTAGGTACGACATATATATATATATATATATATATATATATATATATATATATATATATATATATATATATATATATATATATATATATACAAGAAAGTACATTGGGATTGTGAGGATACATAGCATAGTAATTACATTCTTGTAAAGCCACTAGTACGCGCAGTGTTTCTTAATCTAAGAAACTTATAACTGGTAAATACTTGTAAAATTTGTAAAAAGGATAACAGTTACATAGCATGAAAAAAAAAAGATGAGAGAAAAATTGTAGGTATATTAAAGCACATAGGTAGCTCAGAATGATTGCAATGACAGCTTGAATGGTAGTTTAACAGAACTTAACAGGCACAATACAGCATATAGCTAGCACATAAAAGAAGACAGCAATGAACACAATGATAAAGTTGTTTGGATTAAGTACATAAAGATTGGGAGATTGGATACCACTAAATACAGAGCAAATTTAAAGCTCAGTGTAGGAAACTACGAAGATGAAATTAGGTACTTTTTCTTTTTGTTTTTAAATGAGGCAAAAGTTTGACAGCTTTGCAATTCACTAGGGAGTGAGTTCCATAGACTAGGACCCTTAACTTGCATAGTGTTTACACAGATTAAGTTTGACCCTGAGAATATCAAAGAGATATTTATTTCTGGTGTGGTGATAATGGGTCCTGTTACATCTGTCCAGAGTTTCAGAGCATGGTTTGCATTTAAGAACAGTGTTTTGTAAATGTAGTTGACACAAGAGAATGTGTGGAGGGAGTTAATATTTAGCAAGTTAAGGGATTTAAACAAGAGATCTGAGTGTTGTCTGAAAGCAGAGTTTGTTATTATTCTGATAGCAGATTTTTGCTGGGTGATGATGGGCTTAATAATAATAATAATAATAATAATTTTTATTTAGGCAAAGGTACATACATAAAGAGATTTTACAAAGTTTGTTGGCTTTATAGATAGGAGCTAGTACATACTATGCCTAAAGCCACTATTACGCAAAGCGTTTCGGGCAGGAAAAAACACTACTGACTAAAGCTTAAAACTAATGGGTAAAAAGAAAAAAATGCGTTGAGTACAAATAAAAATAGAGGTAAAAGAGGGGGGAACATTGTTGAAAAAACAGCACAAATACAATTACAAATTATTACAGAAAATTACATTAAAACAGCGTTGATTTGTAAAACAAAAACAAAAAAAAAAACATACATGGGTTGACAATAGAGAGGTAAGGTAGGTTACAGGGAATTTATTAGGTATAGCTTCGTTTTTAACTTAAACTGGTTGAGAGAGGTACTGTCTTTAACATGGTTGGGAAGGTCATTCCACATCCTGGGCCCCTTGATTTGTAGAGCATTTCTGGTTTGATTAAGTCGTACTCTAGGAATATCAAAACTGTATTTATTTCTGGTGTGGTGCTCATGGGTTCTGTTACAACCTTCTATGAAGCTTTTGAGATCAGGATTGGCATTACAATTTAGCGTTTTGTATATGTATAGTACACATGAGAGAATGTGCAGTGACTTAATGTCTAACATATTCAGGGATTTGAATAGGGGTACCGAGTGATGTCTGGGGCCAGAATTGAATATTGTCCTAATAGCAGCTTTGTGTTGAGTAATTACAGGACGTAAGTGATTTTGGGTAGTAGAGCCCCAAGCACAAATACCATAGTTGAGATATGGATAGATAAGGGAGTAATAGAGAGTCACCAGGGCAGGGCGTGGTACATAATATCTGATCTTAGAAAGAATGCCCACAGTTTTTGAAACTTTTTTTGATATGTTTAGAATGTGTCCCTGGAAATTCAGCTTGTGGTCAATGAGAATGAGAAATTAAGATGGTTTGCAGTGGTAGACCCCATGCACAGATACCATAATTAAGATAGGAATAGATTAGTTCATAATATAGTTAGAGGAGAGCAGAATTAGGAACATAATATCTGATTTTGGAGAGTATTCCAACTGTTTTAGAGACTTTCTTAGTTATGTGTTGAATGTGGGTGTTGAAGTTGAGTCTCTTGTCTAGGAATAGGCCAAGAAACTTTCCATCATTTTTATTACTGATGTTAATGTTGTCTGTCTGTAGCTGAATTGCATTCGATGATTTGCTTCCAAATAAGATGTAGTAGGTCTTTTCTATGTTTAGTGTTAGTTTGTTAGTTGACATCCATAAGTGGACTTTTTTAATTCATTATTCACAACATTATTTAGTGTATGTGGGTTGGGGTCTGAATAGATGAGGGTAGTATCATCAGCAAACAATATAGGTTTCAGAATATTAGAGACATTAGGCAGATCATTGATATATTTAAGAAATAGAAGAGGTCCTAAGATGCTGCCCTGTGTCACTCCAACGATTATTGGTAGAGTGGAAGAGGTTGTATCATTGATGGTTACACATTGGTGTCTGTCACTAAGATAGGATTGGATATAGTCCAGGGCAAGGCCTCGGTTTCCATAATGCTGGAGTTTAAGTAAAAGTTAGTTGTGATTAACAGTATCAAAGGCTTTTCTTAGGTCAATGAAGTGTCCAATCGGAAACTCATTTTTGTCAAGGGCTGAGTAGATTACGTCAAGGAAACTAATGATTGCATCACTGTGGGTCCGTCTAATTACCACAAGCTACACAAGCTTCAGAAAGCTTCAGAAAGCTTCCTGGCAATACGTTAGTAATGAATAAATATGATATGTTAGGTTAGGCTGACCTAACCTAAACTAACTTAACCTAACCTAACTTAACCAAACCAAACCTAACCAAACCTAACCTAACCTAACCTATACCTAACCTAACCTAACCTAACATAATTATTCAATCTCTGGCATACTCATGTTCTAGGTGTAGAGTAGTATATTTTGTGTGTAGTAGGTGTTTTTAGAGTTTATATTACTAGTTATTCTAAAGGGGGTTCCATTGGCACCACGTGGTCCCCCTACCCTAAGCTGACTCTAACTTCAAGTAATTCAATAGTAGAGCTTTACCCTAGCTTGTGTTCAGTGTAAAACCTTGTATCCTGCTTATGTGGACTGTTATAAATAAATGTGTTGTGGGCTTCTATGGGGGACTTGGTATTATTAAGGGGTAAGGGTAGTTAGAAGACAAGAGTATCAAATATGGGAGAGCTAAAAGGCCCGGCCCCCAAAATAAACTATCCACAGTAATAATACCTTGCTACTAGACCATATATGTCAGTCTAAGGGTTGATCAATGCACTCCCACACAGGAAGAAGGGATACTCCTATAATTCATGTACTTATTTATTAACCCCTTAACAACCAACCCATATACACTCACACCAATAACAATAATAATAATAACTTTACCACACTACCTTACGTTAAAAAGCCTTGGTCCACTTAGGCAGGATACAAGGTTTACACTAAGAACAAGCTAGGGTAAAGTACTACTGGATAAGCACTGAAGCTGGATGCAGCTTAGGGTACAGACTCCACGTGGTACCCTAATACAAAACACCACACTTAGGGGTACCCAAAACACTGGCAAATACTACCCCCAGGTCTCACCAATCGTTACTACCAGAGTAGGCACACTTAAAAACACCATACAGTACTTAACTTAATGGTACAGGAACTTAAGGTAAGGGAAATAAGTAAGAGGAGAAGGGAGGAGAGTAGGGGTGCAGCCACAGAGTAGGTCTCGTCCCCACGAACGCCAGCCAGAGAAGAACGCTCCTAGCGACCAGCTAGGCCTCCCGCATGTCGTGGTGCCGGAAGGAGCCTAATTGATCGTGCAGCTAAGCACATTAAAGATCTTCCCCTATGCAACGTATTGTTACTTTACAAATGATTAGAAAGTATTAGTAAGCAAAGTTGGTGCCTATGTTATTATTTAATAATCAACCCCCCAGCTCAGTCTTTAAATGCTCTTTGAGAAACAAGAATAGTCTTACGTCTGGCAGGGAAGATACAAACAATTGCCGCTCGTGATGCACTCAACTGTACTACCAGAAAGTTTAATAGCTCAATTTTGACCTCTGGTTTCCACTGGAGAACCCAGGGTCGTAACACTCCTCCCCCCTTCAGAGAAAAAAAAAATGTGACTACTAGAATAGTAGTCATATTTTTTTGTAAGAGTATACAGAGAATAAAAAGAAAAAACATATGACAAAAACAAAAAATCAATCAAAAACAATTTCTCTGCAAGAAAAATACAAAGGAGTTCTCTGAAAGAAAAAAAACATACACAAAAAAACAAAATAACAGGGAAGTAAATAAATTGGACACGGAATATTTAATGTCACAGGAGAACCTAAAAAAAAAATAACTAAAGCATGACAGTTGGTAAATCGCTTCCTGTGGCCTAGGTGAATGTTATTCCGGCAACCTGGACAAAGCGTCGGCCATCACGTTGAGTTGGCCCGGTAGGTGGGTAATGGAAAGATTGAAGTCCTGTAGGTACAACGCCCACCTGAGGATGCGTTTGTTCTTACCCTTCATATGAGTCAGGAAGACTAGTGGATTATGGTCCGTGAACCCTTCCACTATATTACCTGTGAGGTAAACTTCGAACTTCTTACATGTTAACACTAGCGCCAACGCCTCTTTTTCTACCACTGAATAATTGCGTTGCGCCTTGTCGAATTTCACAGAGTAATAATATACTGGGTGTTCCACTTGATCATCCCCAGTTTGCAACAACACTGCACCAGCACCCGAGTCAGACGCGTCCACATGAATTTTAAACGGTCGATCGAACCTTGGACTAGCAAGCACTGGGGCGGAAGCTAAGATCAATTTCAAATTTTTAAATGCCTCTGCACAGTCTGATGACCACTTAAATTTAACGGCTTTCCGCAACAAGTCTGTGAGAGGAGTGGCAACACTGGAAAAGTTCTGACAAAAACGTCGATAGTACGCACACATACCGATAAATCTTTGAACGTCCTTTTTAGACTTTAGTACTGGATACTCCAGAATGGCACTGATTTTATCTTGCCGAGGTAACACTTTTCCTTGGCCCACTTCATAACCGAGGTACGTCACTGTGCCTTGGCCAAAATGACACTTTTTAGCATTTAAGGTAAGATTTGCACTTTTCAAGATTGCAAACAACTGGCGTAACCTAGCTATGTGGTCAGCCCAATTACTGTCAAAGAGCACGATATCATCTAAATACGCCCGACAATTTGGCACCTTAGCGAGCAGAGAGTTCATGAGTCTCCGGAACGTGGCAGGGGCATTACGCAAGCCGAACGGTAACACTTGATACTCAAAAACACCCTCGGGTGTCACGAACGCAGTTAGTTGTTTAGCACGTTCAGTGAGTGGGATTTGATAATACCCCCTCGAGAGGTCGAATTTCGAAACGTACTTGGCATTTCCCAACTCGTCGATGCAGTCCTCGAGGAGGGGCAGCGGATAGGCATCCACAATGGTCACCTTGTTGAGCTGCCGATAGTCGGTGCATAATCGCCAGGAGCCGTCTGGTTTGGGGACCAAAAGGCAGGGCGAGCACCAAGAGCCCTGGCTTGGCCGGATGAGGCCGTGCTGGAGCAAGAAGTCGACCTCCTTCCGTACGATGGCCTTCTTTTCTGGACTCATCCGATAGGGTTGAAGGCGAATGAGAGTGTAGTCCGTCAACTCGACATCATGGCAAATGGCATCAGTCTGGGTCGGGACCTCCCCGATCAGACTGGAGAATTCATCAACCAACGACTGCACCTCTTCACGTTGGGCCATCTGCAAATGGGACAGTCCCTCCACAGCATTCACATAACTAGAATTATTGAAAATGAGATTAGTTGGGTCCCCAGAACAATCATCCCCTCTCTCACTGGAAATGGAAACATTGGTTAGTGCAATGGGCCTGGGGCCCTGGAACTTCTTCAGCCGATTTACATGTACGAGCATTACCTGGTTACGTTTGTCAGAGTGCCTCACTTTGTACGTGAGGTCCCCAGTCTTTTCTGTCACAATGTAGGGGCCTTCGTACTTGTGGGACATAGTGTTCCCTAGTCGAGGCTTTAATACCAGGACAGGGTCGCCAGGCTGAAATACCCGTAACTTAGCCGTAGCATCGTTTCGGTCTTTCATCTTTTCTTGGGCCTTCCCAAGATACTTTAGTGCAGCCGCCTTGCAGTCCTTGAGTCTCCGGTGGTGTTGCGCAAAGAAAGCCGAACCTTCAGGTAACGTTACGTTCCCTAACAGATTCTCCTGTAACATTTGCAAGGGTCCACGAACTTTATGGCCAAAGACTAACTCAAAAGGAGAACAACCTAGTGAACTTTGTAATCCCTCTCTAGCCGCAAACAAAACATATGGCAAATTCTTATCCCAGAAGGTGTGGGAACTCTCGCACGATGTCTTCAACATCTGCTTCAGAGTTAGATGGAAACGTTCAATTAACCCATGACTCTGTGGATGGTATGGGCTGGAAACCTTATGAGTTATTCCATGGTCCTTACAAAATTGCTCAAAAATATCAGACTTAAAGTTAGTACCATTGTCAGTTTGCACGACCCGAGGCAGTCCAAAAGTGGAAAAAAATTGCAACATACGAGCAACAACAGTTTTTGCTCGGATGTTCCTTACAGCAAAAGCCACTGGGTAACGAGTAGTGATACACATCATTGTGATTAGGTAAATATTACCAGACTTAGTTCTAGGTAATGGTCCAACACAGTCCATTACCACATGAGAAAATGGTTCCTCTGGCACGACAATAGGCCTTAGAGGAGCTTTAGGTGGAGTCTGGTTTGGTTTCCCAACCAGTTGACAAACAATACACGCATTACAAAATTTTGCCACATCGCTTTTCAGCTTGGGCCAGAAAAAATACTTTAAAATTTTGTAATACGTAATATTTATACCTTGATGTCCCCCCATAGGATCATCATGAGCAGCTGCCAAAACTCTTCCTCTATAGCAGGTCGGCAACATAACCTGGTGGACTACCTCCCACTCATTTGACAAGGGAGCACTCTGTGGTCTCCATTTTCTCATCAAAATCCGATCATTGTAGTAGTACCCAGTTGCTGCGTCTACAATTTCCTCCATAGAGACAGCTGTCTCATGACAATCTGCAAGAGTGGGGTCAGCTTACTGTAACTCACTCAAGGAGGCATCTAGGCCTTGGTCAGATGCTATTGGCCGAGGCTCAACAGTGTTCTCCTCCACCTCCCCACTGCTCTCGGTAGATGGCGGTGGCAGGCTCTCCACAATGTCCTCGGCCACGTCATCGAGTCGGACCATGAATGTGTCCGCGAGGTCCACTTGGTTTTCACCACTCGGAAAGTTCCTTGTGTCCTCGGGATTTACCACCTTGGCAAGCACAGGGCTGCCCTTACATTTAAGTCCCATAGACCTGGTCACTGCGCACGCAGGGTACACAACATTGCCTGGATCCACCCACCTCTGCGGCGGGTGGATCCAGGCAAACCTTAGGGGTAGGCAACATAATAGGTAGTCTGGAGTCTCCTACCTTATCCCCTGCTAAATCATTACCAACTATTACATCAACATTAGGGAAAGGTAGGTATGAAGTGACTCCGACTGTACAAACACCCTTGTGGAAATCAGATTCCAGGGTAACCTTATGGAGGGGTACTGCTCGAGTATCACTAGTGACACCCTCGACCAGTACCACCCCTCCAGTGTCGAGAGTGTTGGCACCTTGCAACGCACTCTCTAAAATTAAAGTCTGGATGGCACCGGTGTCTCGGAAGATCACCACGTCCTTCCAGGAAGAACCCTCAGACAAAAGTAGTCTCCCTTTCGATAAGAATGGGGTAAGCAAGTCCAACCACTGTGGGTTGGAGGTCTTACTCCCTAACCCTTCCGAAGGCCTCAAGCCCTGTGTCACAACTAGAGCATTGGGTCTTTTTTCCGGGTACAGTTGCCAACAACGGCTAATAGTGTGGTTTGGACGATTACAGTGACCACAAAAACGTCGGGGAGAAGAGACATTACTAACAGAATTACCCTTCGGTTCACCCTTAGGCGCCGTGGGGCTAGACACTTTAACAGGGTTAGTTATGTCTGAAACAGAAGGTGCATTAGTTAAAGGGTTAGAATGAGCTGGTCTGGACTGGCTGTGGGTATAAGTTTTGCTACTCTGTGGGGTATAATTATTTTTATTGGGCCTTTTGCCCGCCAATTGGTAGTTTTCTGCCAACTTGGCCAAATCCCCTATTTTAGAATTTACCTCTACCCTTCCTCTAATGTAATGTGAAACATTCTCTGGCATAATATCTATAAAATGCTCCATTAAAACTAAGTTCCTGAGAGCCTCGTATGTTTCGGCTTTCGCCGAGCGAATCCATCTATCAAACAATCTAATTTGATCATTAACAAATTCAGTGAGCGGTTGGTTGTGAGTAGGCCTAAGGTTGCGATAAACTTGGCGGTGAGCTTCAGGAGTAATTTCATATGCCCGCAAAATACATTCCCTGACTTTATCATATTCAAAACACTCATCGTCAGGCATGTTTATAAAAATATCTTGTGCTTTACCCCTAAGTCTTCCCTGTAGGATTTTCACCCACTCTTCCTTTGGCCAGTTCATGGACATGGCCAATCTCTGAAAATGGTTGAAAAACCTTTCAGGGTCCGACAGAAAATTCAGGCAAATTATGCTTTTTCTCATAATGCCTGGGGTTTGAATCCCTGGCAGGTGGAGGTCCAGTGGCATTCGCTCTAATTCTAGCCTACTCGGTTTTGAGTCTTTGCTCCTCTAATTTTATTTTTGCTAACTCAAGAGCTAATTCTCTATCCCTATGCGTTGCACTTTCTGCTTGGCTAGGCTGGCATAAAGGTGTATCACTTGCAATTAGTTCTTCATCAATACAATGTTGTAATATTTCATTCACCAAGGTCCACTTTTTATCCGCGACATTTAATTCTAGATCAAATTCCTTGCCTAACAATACTAAATTAGACTTGGTAAGTTTCTTTATCTCTACTGCTGAAGGCTCCATTGCCAGTCTCTGCATTTCAGATGACATCACTAATAATTTTAGCTCCCAGCCAAAGAAAAAATTAAAAAATAAAAATTGGAAAAAAAACAAAAATTTGCACGGCCCCTAACACAAGGCCACACTAACCTTAATCTTGAAGGGATCCAGCTGGGTGTCCAGTCAGTGCAAGAATGTCCTTTGCTAGATGAGCTGGACCCTAGGCTAGCACACAACCGTTCTGCGGAAAACAAAAAATTTTAGTTTTGGCACTCAAGAATCTAATTTTTTACACTTATAATGTTCCTCCCGGACTGGCCAACCACTTGTTATAAATAAATGTGTTGTGGGCTTCTATGGGGGACTTGGTATTATTAAGGGGTAAGGGTAGTTAGAAGACAAGAGTATCAAATATGGGAGAGCTAAAAGGCCCGGCCCCCAAAATAAACTATCCACAGTAATAATACCTTGCTACTAGACCATATATGTCAGTCTAAGGGTTGATCAATGCACTCCCACACAGGAAGAAGGGATACTCCTATAATTCATGTACTTATTTATTAACCCCTTAACAACCCCCCATATACACTCACACCAATAACAATAATAATAATAACTTTACCACACTACCTTACGTTAAAAAGCCTTGGTCCACTTAGGCAGGATACAAGGCTTACACTAAGAACAAGCTAGGGTAAAGTACTACTGGATAAGCACTGAAGCTGGATGCAGCTTAGGGTAGAGACTCCACGTGGTACCCTAATACAAAACACCACACTTAGGGGTACCCAAAACACTGGCAAATACTACCCCCAGGTCTCACCAATCGTTACTACCAGAGTAGGCACACTTAAAAACACCATACAGTACTTAACTTAATGGTACAGGAACTTAAGGTAAGGGAAATAAGTAAGAGGAGAAGGGAGGAGAGTAGGGGTGCAGCCACAGAGTAGGTCTCGTCCCCACGAACGCCAGCCAGAGAAGAACGCTCCTAGAGACCAGCTAGGCCTCCTGCATGTCGTGGTGCCGGAAGGAGCCTAATTGATCGTGCAGCTAAGCACATTAAAGATCTTCCCCTAGGGTACACAATGAGTTCATTTGTACTCCATACTCATCATCAAGAAGTGTATTTTACCAGCATTGTAATATAAATTTAGAATAAAGGCTTAACTGGATTACGGACCCATAATCAAAATAAGAGCCATCACTAATTATCATGACAAACTGTCTAGGCTCCACTTCTGCCTTTGACAAGCTGTTGCCGAAGGTGGGTATAGTTTATTGTACACCCCCAGCCCTGGGAAAGGGGCATTGGAATGAAACATGTGAACCGTCCCTTCCCCACTCGTCCCCGGTTAATAATAATACTATTAATAATAATAATTAAAAATAATAATGTAAATAAGAATGATAATTAAAAACTTACTGTAATACCCTAGTGCTTGAATGAGGGTGAAGGAAAGACCCAATAAATGTGTAAGTGTATTAAAAACCAAATTTTCGTTGGGTGAGCTGGCAGGTGACCACCACCTGCCAGCTCACCCAGTAATGAGTATAGTATAGAGTATACTCACAGGATGAGTATAGGGTACACAATAAACTACAGCTCACATGATGGGTATGGGTTGCACAAGAAACTATCGCACAGAGGATGAGTATGGAGAGCAGAGGAAACAAAGATTCACACGATGAGAAAGGGTTGCACAACGTCCTATGACTCACAGGATGAGTATGAGGTGCACAATAAACTACAGGTCACAGGATAAGTGTGGGTTGCACAATAAATTACAGGTCACAGGATGGGTATGGGTTGCACAAACTACTGGTAACAGATTGAGTATGGGATGCACAATAAATTACGGGTCACAGGATGAGTATGGGTTGCACAAACTACTGGTAACAAGATGAGTATGGGATGCACAATAAATTACCACACAGAGGATGAGTATAGGGTGCACAAACTGGTTGGGTAAATGGAAATGGTTGGGTACATTTCCTTTCACCTAATGCGACTGTTCATTTGTCTGGTGGTGGCGATGGAGTGGTATTGGCTATTTATTTAACCATAACTTTGCTTTCATTGAAGATATTTTTTTCTTGAAATATAGTTATATTATCGTCTTCATCTGTCTTTATTCTAACATAAAGACCCTTGACGTTACTTTGCATATATGCAAATTAATTATAAAATTGATTAACTTGTGTGCAGGCCTTCACACAACCTGAGCGAGCCATCAAATAACTATAAAAAGGCACATATCTTCACTTTCACTTCAGTTATGTTTATGCCAAAGTATTATATGCAGCTTATATGTCTTTCTGATGACATAGAAAACTTCGTTTATTGCATTATCTAGATTAAATTAACATTGATCTTCGAAAGGTCGTAGTTCCCATATCGATAGGGAGAGCGTCGGCCAAGAAGCCTTGTTTAAAATATGAATATTTTTCGTCTCTAATAAGGTATAATCTCTATGATGGATTCACAAAAACTATTTTATCTGTGCCTTTCTGATAACATACAAATATAATCTTTATTTGTGAATATTTGTTAATTAGACAATATATCAGAGAGCGTGTAGGGTTCGGGGTTCTATGAACGAAAAGGACATGAGTAGCTTAAATAGTGAACGCACTCCAACGAATAACGTTAGCATCTATATAATAATAATAATAATAATAATAATAATAATAATAATAATAATAATTTATTTAGGAACAGTACATACATAGTAGCAGAGTTACAGTACAAACATTCTGTTAGATTTAAAAATAAAGGTAGTACATACAGTACCTAAAGCCAATAGTACGCATAGCATTTCGGACAAGGAGGGGTGGGGAAAAAACACTTAGATTAAAACTTAATAGTAATTGAGCTTAAAGTATAAATTGTGTTGAATGAAAAAAAATAATAAAAGATAAAAAAGGGGGAAACATGGTAGAAAATAGCCAATATACAAGTTGGTCAACAAACAGCATTTTTTTTTAAATAGTAAGACATGGGTTGACATTTAGAAGTAAGGTAGGTTACATGGAGTTAATTAGGTAGTACTTAGTTTTCATCTTAAACTGGTTGAGAGAGATACAATCTTTGACATAATTGGGAAGGTCATTCCACATTCTGGGTCCCTTGAATTGTAGAGCATTCCTAGTTTGATTAAGTCTAACTCTTGGAATATCAAATAGGTATTTGTTTCTGGTGTGCTGCACATGAGTTCTGTTACAACCGTCTAGGAAGCGTTGAAGGTCAGGAATGACATTACAATTCAGAGTTTTAAATATATAGAGTACACATGAGAGGATGTGCAGTGACTTAATATCTAACATATTCAGAGATTTGAGTAAGGGTACCGAGTGCTGTCTGGGGCCAAAGTTAGATATTGTTCTAATAGCAGCTTTGTGTTGGGTAATTAGAGGACGTAAATAATTTTGAGTAGAAGAACCCCAAGCACAAATACCGTTGTTGAGATAAGGATAGATGAGAGAGTAATAGAGCATCACCAGGGCAGGGTGAGGAACATAATATCTGATCTTAGAAAAAATGCCAACAGTTTTAGAAACTTTTTTGCTATATATAGAATGTGTCTCTGGAAATTCAGCTTTTTATCGACAGAATTTACCATCAACTTTACTACTGATTTGTATTCAGTAGAGTTTATTCTTAAGTTAATTTCATTTGATGGTTTATTACCAAACAAAATAAAGAAAGTTTTATAGATAAATATAGATAAATAGTTTTAATAATAATATTATTAATAATAATATTAATAATAATAATAATAAATAGTTGTATAAATAAAAATAAAGAAAATATAGAAAGAATATAACAAAATTATAGTCTTGTGGAGTTGATTTAACTTCCAGACACGTTTTTTTAATAAATATTTAGTGAGTATTTATGAAAGATATTATCATAAATACACATTCTACTTGTTAATATCAGTTAGTTTAGTTCATTTATTATGCACCCCATACCCATCTTGTGGGCGGTACTGGAAAGGGTTACAGAGGCACAAAATGAGCTCAGGGGCTGAACCCCACAATTCATTTACCTAAGCAAGTTACTATCTTGATGAGCTAGTTACAAAATTCAATATAAGTCATCACATCAACAATTGGTTCGAGATTGACCACAAGTACAGTTTCTATATTAAGCAACTGATATATGTGGAGAGCTAGTGTCACAATTGATTTGTTTGTCCTGCACACCGCCCCCCGTCCAGTGGGCAGTGGTGGGTAAGTTACAGTCACTTAGTTACTACATACAGTTAGCAAACTGGGGATATTTGGCTAAAATTTCTGGTAGCAGATCATTTTGAATGAAATATTTACACGTCGTTGGAACATTGGTTATAGAATTGTCACTAAATTCACTTATCTTTTCGCACTCTATCACATAGTGAAGGAGGGTGTGTGAATAATTTTGCTGACACAGTTCCCAAAATTCCCAGAGATACTTGTAACCGAGTCTAAGCCGAGCAGTAGTAACATCTGCAAGTCTGCAGATTTTATTGGATGATCCATAGATGTGTGGCTCCCCTTGCATGATAGTATGATGATAGATGGAATTACTGGTGTCAATTTCACTTTACCTCAGATCTACAAGATCTTGTTGAAGTTCTCGGTGTACTGCTGCTCTCAGATTGCTCATTGACAATCCAAGGTTACACTCAACGGATCCTTTAATGGCAGATTCTTTGGCTAACTTTTCAGCTCTATCATGCATTCGGAGGCCAACATGAGATGGAGACCACATGAAATTGACTCAGTTACCATCCTTAATAATTTTGTTGTATTTGTGTCTAGCTTCGGACACGAGCATGTTACAGTAATGTCTTAAAGACTTGAGAGCATTTAAGGATGATAAGGAGTCACTTACAATTAACGTATTAAGTTTGGAGATTTGTACACATTTGCCTTGCTCATTGCACATTTCAGTGCAATGAGCAAGGCAAATAGTTCGATCTGAAGGGTAGAGGCCCAGTTGTTTATACGGACTTCCCACTCAAAGTACAAGCCATCGCCCATTGTCAGAACAACTGCACCCGTTGTGCGGTGTAGGGAACCATTAGTGTATATGACTTGAGAGAGAGAATGCTCTGTGTCACCAATTAAATTTGCGACAATTTGAGCCAAGAAGTGCGACGATTGGATCACTGTGTGCAGGAGGCTGCTATGGCAGCAAACACTCTCCAGGTGACCATATATCTTGGATAAGTCGCTCCACAAAATTGTAGCTTGGACAGTCGACTTCCTATGGCGTCACCTGCCACATACCTGGTTGATGGGGTTCTGGGAGTTCTTCTACTCCCCAAGCCCGGCCCGAGGCCAGGCTTGACTTGTGAGAGTTTGGTCCACTAGGCTGTTGCTTGGAGCGGCCCGCAGGCCCACATACCCACCACAGCCCGGTTGGTCCGGCACTCCTTGAAGGAAACAATTTAGTTTCCTCTTGAAGATGTCCACGGTTGTTCCTGCAATATTTTTGATGCTCGCTGGTAGGACGTTGAACAACCGTGGACCTCTGATGTTCATACAGTGTTCTCTGATTATGCCCATGGCACCTCTGCTCTTCACTGGTTCTATTCTGCATTTTCTTCCATGTCGTTCACTCCAGTACGTTGTTATTTTACTGTGCAGATTTGGGACCTGTCCCTCCATTATTTTACATGTGTATATTATTTGGTATCTCTCTCGTCTCCTTTCTAGTGAGTACATTTGGAGAGCTTTGAGACGATCCCAATAATTTAGGAGCTTTATCTCGTTTATGCGTGCCGTATATGTTCTCTGTATTCCATCAATTTCAGCAATCTCTCCTGCTCTGAAGGGGGAAGTGAGTACTGAGCATTACTCAAGAAGGAACAACACAAGTGATTTGAAGAGTACAACCATTGTGATGGGATCTCTGGACTTGAAGGTTCTCGTAATCCATCCTATCATTTTTCTGGCTGACGCGGTACTTGCTTGGTTATGCTCCCTAAACGTTAGGTCGTCGGACATCATTATTCCCAAATCCTTGACATGCTGTTTTCGTACTATGGGCAGATTCGATTGTGTTTTGTACCCTCTATTATGTTTATGATCCTAATTTCGTCTAAACACATGTCTAATTTCGTTATGAAATTAGATTATTTCAGAGTAAAAATAGGTTTGATCATGTTCTATGTGTAGCATCAACATTATAGTAAGTAAATATACCATATTTCTTCATTACTTACGTAATGCTAGGAGGATTTGGGTAGATTAGGGTGGACCCACTGTATGATGGGAGGAGCAATGTTGGAGGAGCTTTTTTTTTTATTATTATTATTTTCTACCACAAACGTGGCCACACATTTACAATGCTAACCAGCATATATACATTTTCTTCTGTCCTCCATGGACAGGGTTAGAGATGTGTTAAACATATAGTTCAAGGGTTTATTGAACAATCAACCACAGAAGGTGATTCGGGGCTTTTAAAATGCTAAGCTAACCTATATACGTAAATACATAGATACACAGATTTACGTATGCCCTACATTAAGTGTTCGATGTGTCTTTTACATAGTGTCATTAATGTGCATTTACAAAGATGAAATGTAATTCTGATCAGCTTCCATATATACTTTATACACATACATATACATACACACACACACACATATATATATGTACACATACATACATGTATACATACATATATATACACACACACACATGCATTCACATACATTTGTCTCTTTTACTCTGACAGAGTGAGATAGCTGATAGAGAAACTAGTGTGCAATTAAGCACTTAATCACTAAAGGTGATGAAGGTGCTTTTACAAGCTCAGGTTATATAGTTACATCACATACATACATTATATAATTGACACATTACATGGTAAATAATAATAATAATAATAATAATAATAATAATAATAATAATAATAATTTTTATTTAGGCAAAGGTACATACATAAAGAGATTTTACAAAGTTTGTTGGCTTTATAGATAGAGCTAGTACATACAATGCCTAAAGCCACTATTACGCAAAGCGTTTCGGGCAGGAAAAAACACTACTGACTAAAGCTTAAAACTAATGGGTAAAAAGAAAAAAATGCGTTGAGTACAAATAAAAATAGAGGTAAAAGAGGGGGGAACATTGTTGAAAAAACAGCACAAATACAATTACAAATTATTACAGAAAATTACATTAAAACAGCGTTGATTTGAAAAAACAAAAAACATACATGGGTTGACAATAGAGGGGTAAGGTAGGTTACAGGGAATTTATTAGGTATAGCTTCGTTTTTAACTTAAACTGGTTGAGAGAGGTACTGTCTTTAACATGGTTGGGAAGGTCATTCCACATTCTGGGCCCCTTGATTTGTAGAGCATTTCTGGTTTGATTAAGTCGTACTCTAGGAATATCAAAACTGTATTTATTTCTGGTGTGGTGCTCATGGGTTCTGTTACAACCTTCTATGAAGCTTTTGAGATCAGGATTGGCATTACAGTTTAGCGATTTATATATGTATAGTACACATGAGAGAATGTGCAGTGACTTAATGTCTAACATATTCAGAGATTTGAGTAGGGGTACCGAGTGATGTCTGGGGCCAGAATTGGATATTGTCCTAATAGCAGCTTTGTGTTGAGTAATTAGAGGACGTAAGTGATTTTGGGTAGTAGAACCCCAAGCACAAATACCATAGTTGAGATATGGATAGATAAGAGAGTAATAGAGAGTCACCAGGGCAGGGCGTGGTACGTAATATCTGATCTTAGAAAGAATGCCAACAGTTTTTGAAACTTTTTTTGATATGTTTAGAATGTGTCCCTGGAAATTCAGCTTGTGGTCAATGAGAATGCCAAGGAATTTGCCATCTAATTTGTTACAAATTTGGGCATTGTTTATTTTGAGATTTATTTGGTTAGAGGATTTATTGCCAAACAGAATATAGAAAGTTTTGTCAATGTTAAGGGTGAGTTTGTTGGCAGTTAGCCACAGATGGACTTTATTTAGCTCAGTATTTACTGTGGCATTTAGAGCAAGGGGATCAGGACTGGAGTAAATGAAGGTTGTGTCGTCAGCAAATAGGATTGGTTTGAGGTGTTGGGAGGCATTTGGAAGGTCATTAATGTAGATGAGAAAGAGGAGAGGGCCAAGTATGCTGCCCTGGGGAACACCAATGTTGATGGGTAGGGTGGGAGAAATTGTATTATTCACAGAAACACATTGGAGCCTGTCAGTAAGGTAGGATTTGAGGTATTGTAGGGAGTGTCCTCTGACACCATAATGATGTAATTTAAGAAGAAGGTTTTGGTGGTTGACAGTATCGAAAGCTTTACGCAGGTCCACAAATAACCCAACAGGGAACTCATTTTTATCAAGAGCTGTATGAATCGAGTTAAGCATACTAATAAGTACATCGTTAGTGCTTTTTTTGGGCCTGAAGCCATATTGGCAAGGGCTAAGTATATTGAGTTTGGCTAGATATGAGTAAAGCTGCTTATAGATTAGTTTTTCAAAAATTTTTGACAAGTTTGGCAGGATTGATATAGGTCTTTAGTTGTTAACATCTGTGAGATCACCACATTTGTGGACAGGCGTTACTCTCGCTTTTTTTAGAATATCTGGAAAGGTTTGGAGTTCAAGTGACTTGTTGAAGAGCAAAGCAATAGCAGGGGCTAAAGATCTGGAGGCTTTTTTGTAGATTAAAGTTGGTATCTCCTCAAGGGCACCAGACTTGGTTTTAAGGGAAAGGATTATCTCATTGACGTCAATGGAATTAATAGGCTTTAGGTACAGAGACTGGGGATAGTTCCCTGTAAGATAGTCCTTAATGTCAGTACTGGAAGATGGAATATCATTAGCAAGGGATGAACCAATGGAAGAGAAGAACCTATTGAACTCAATAGCAGAATCAGAGGCTGAAAGCTGACCATCGTTATTAGACAGGAGAGTCGGTTTGTTATTTAAAGACTTCTTTGATCCCAATATTTGTGAAATTGTTCTCCATGTTTGTTTAATGTTGCTCTTTATTTGGGTAAATTTATCTTCGTAGTATTTAGTTTTGGCTCGTCTAATTATCTTAGATAGCAATAATGAGTAATTCTTTGAGAATTCTTTGGAGACAATTCCTAACCTATACTTTTTCTCAAGGTCATGTTTTTTATTAATAGATTTAAGTATTCCCTTTGTAAGCCAGGGATTGTTAAGCCTTTTGGTTGTGACTTGTTTTGTAATAATAATAATAATAATAATAATAATAATCTTTATTTAGGTAAGGTACATACATAAAGAGATTTACAAAGTTTGTTGGCTTTATAGATAGAGCTAGTACATACAATGCCTAAAGCCACTATTACGCAAAGCGTTTCGGGCAGGAAAAACATTAATGACTACAGCTTAAAACTAATGGGTAAAAAGAAAAGATGTGATGAGTACATATAAAAAATAGAGGTAAAAGAGGGGGGAACATTGTTGAAAAAGCAGCACAAATACAATTACAAATTATTACAGAAAATTACATTCAAACAGCGTTGATTTGAAAAACAAAAAAACAAAAAATATACATGGGTTGACAACAGGGGGGTAAGGTGGGTTACATGGAATTTATTAGGTATAGCTTCGTTTTTAACTTAAACTGGTTGAGAGAGGTACAGTCTTTAACATGGTTGGGAAGGTCATTCCACATTCTGGGCCCCTTGATTTGTAGAGCATTTCTGGTTTGATTTAGTCGTACTCTAGGAATATCAAAACTGTATTTATTTCTGGTGTGGTGCTCATGGGTTCTGTTACAACCTTCTATGAAGCTTTTGAGATCAGGATTGGCATTATAATTTAGCGTTTTATATATGTATAATACACATGAGAGAATGTGCAGTGACTTAATGTCTAACATATTCAGAGATTTGAGTAGGGGTACCGAGTGATGTCTGGGGCCAGAATTGGATATTGTCCTAATAGCAGCTTTGTGTTGAGTAATTAGAGGACGTAAGTGATTTTGGGTAGTAGAGCCCCAAGCACAAATACCATAGTTGAGATATGGATAGATAAGGGAGTAATAGAGAGTCACCAGGGCAGGGCGTGTAAGCATAGGACAGTGGGTATTATAAAGGCTAAGAGTTTTTTGAAGAAAAGATTGAACTGATAGGTTGATGTCCTCTATGTTACCTAACTCGGACTCCCAGTTGACATTATCAGTAGCAGTTATAAAATTGTCTATAGCAGTTTCATTGTGTAGTCTAAAACGTATCTCTCTTGACTCAAGAGGTGGTTTGCTAATGTTAGTTAAGAGAAATGTGGGGTAATGGTCTGTAGTGCTATCGGTGATTATACCTGAAGTAAGCGGAGAGGTTATGTTTGTCCAGATGTGATCTAGAGTCGTGGCAGTGCTATCAGTGATTCTAGTAGGTCTAGTGATTAAGGGTATGAGGAAGCAGGAATTCATACAGTTGAGGAAGCTAACAGCAGTAGGGTGTTCTGGCTCGCAGAGGTCAATATTAAAGTCCCCTGCGATAATTAGGTGGTTTTTGTTCAGTCTGTTATCAAGTATTAGATTTCTAAGGTTTGAGTTGAATTCGGACACATCAGTGTTAGGAATTCTATAAACTGCACCCACAGACAGGATAGACTCGGCACCCTTGACTCTGAAGCTGGCGAAGATATACTCCCCATAGCAGTCTCTAGTTCTAATTTCTTTTAAGCATGTTAGTTCTTGGTGGTAGTAAAGAGCAGTGCCACCACCTCTCTGAAGTTGACGACAGTTGTGGATTGCTGAGTAGTTAGGCATGTTAAAGAGTTGAGTAGTATCATCTTTCAACCATGTTTCAGTAAGTATAATAAAAGAGAATTTGTTGTCAATAGCTTCAATCAAGGCACTAACATCATCGAAGTGTTTACCTAGGGATCTAACGTTCAAATTGATTACAGAGATATTGTGACTATGAGTTAATACATTGTTTACATCATGTGCTGCAAAATATCTGCAATTTAGATCATTAAAGTGATTATTGTCATAGATAGTGGATAAGAGGTTAAGTTCTGGGTCTATACTTGACTGCATAAAAAAAGCTTATTGCAGGAAAAACAAGAAAAACAAAAAGAAATAAATGTACACAATACTGTACCAAACAAACACAAAAGGGGCTTACAGGGGTACAATGGAGTAAGGGAGTATGGCTAGGCTAGGAAACCTAGGTAATGAATGAGATTAAAGAAAAAACATATAAACATGGACTATACAAAACACAAGATATAAATATACAAAACAAAAATATAAACAAGACTAAGCAATACAAAAAAATTGAGCAAAAATGAAAAATGAGGTAGATTGCTTACAGGTACTCTCAGGTACACTGTAAGTAACAATAGACAGAAAATATATATCAATATAGAAGAGAATGTCACAATACAATAAGATAAGCAATTACATGAACAGATGAAAAACAAATCTGCTGTAAAATAGGAAGTAATTATAGCAAAACACAATATAATAATATAACAATACAATAAGAGCTTACAAAGTATTGAGTCTGCTAAATTAGAGAATAATTATGGCAAGACACAACAATAAATGCAAGCAAACAAGGAATTGAAACAATTAGAGGTAGAATTAAGGTCACTAGATAGCCATGGAGGATGCACAAGTTTGGTGGAGAGAACAAAAAATCAGTAGAGACTGTCAAGATGAATATATAAAAAAAATTGACAAATGATAATTGTAAAGTAAAATAATCTTAAAGATAATAAATTTTATTAAGCTTAGTTTTAACTTATAATTAGTATGAACTTAATTAAAAGAACAAAAATGAGATCAATAATTGATTTCAATAAATGACATAGATCAATACAAATAAATTTAAAATATAAATGGAATAGGGTAAGATTAGATTTAAGAGTAAAATGTTACAATGAAACTGAGGTAGATGCTTGCATAAGTGCATGGAGACTTGATGGATTATTTAGGAAATTATATGAATAGGAGAACATCAGGTAAATGGTAAGGCAGAGACAGCACCTTAGACAAAGTTAGATTAAGTTAGGTTAGGCTCAGGCACTGAAAGAGTTATTTTAAGTACTGGCATTGGTCGGGTTCAGGTTTTCAGATATACCACAATCACTTAAGAAGGCCAGGAGTTGTTGGTCACATTTTATTTCATATCTTTTTCCTGTAGCTTCTTTCTTCGCAAAAATCGTACCATTCCTTGTGTAGCACTGCTTGATAAGACCAGGGTTTTGTTTGCGAATTTGGCGCAGCCTGTAGAGGAGGGATCCACGCTGCTTTGTAAGACACTCATTTATATAGAGGTTGTTTTTTTGCTGAGCAGCTGTTTGTATGAGGTCAAACTTCGCAGAGGGATTTGCAAGTTTGATGAGCATTCTCCTGTTACGGGGATTGTTTTTATCTATCCTAATAGCCGATTTGATTTGAACATTGACACTGATCTTGGATACAAGTCTAATATATCATCAAGTGTTCCAGTACTCATATAGTAATTACACAGTTCAGCATACCTTATCCCAGGAGGGCGAAAGTCAGTCAATATGGAACATTCTACAATATAATGTTTATGAGAGTGCATGTTTTCTCTTTCACAAAGTTAACACATTGTGTACTCGACATTTGGATTTTGAGAAAGCTGTCAGATACGTCTATATCCCAGGCGTATTCTGGTCATTATAACATCACATTGGCGGGTTTTTGTTCTATTAGTCCCATATGTGAATGTCTCCTCACGATATCTATCATAATATTTAATGCTACAACTTTCTGGTCTTTGTGAATTTGTTAGGTCTGTGAAATCTTCATTAGATATTTGTTTAAGTATTCTCTTTGTCACTGCTAATGAAACACCCATATCAATTTTTACCACCGGTTTTCTGCAGGCTGTCTTTGCAAGCATATCAACAGTGTCATGCCTTGAGATGCCAACATGTGATCGTATCCATAGGAATTTAATTTCAAATCTGTTTTCTTTAGCAGCTAAAACATTCATTCGAATATCCTTGACTATTTTCTGGGTGTCACTACTATGTGCGTTCAATACCAGGAGTACACTCTGCGAGTCACAGTATATAAGTCCACTGCCTTTGTCTTTTAAAAATTCAGTGGCAAGGTATATGCCTGCAAGTTCGGTTCGAATTGTACTTGCCCAGTCATTGACGCGCTTCATTCCTGTATGTACGAGAGAAGATTGTTCAAATATATTGCATGCACATCCGGTACATCATCCACCTTCTTCTACAAAGCCGTCGGTATAGTACTGATACACATCGTTACCCATACTCTGAGTACTTTCAGTGATGCTTTTCAGTGTTAACTGTTTTAATAATGTGGAGTGCACACTATCTTTCTTGGGCGCATTTACAAAATCAACTGATAGATCCCAGTTATCCCATGGAGTAATTGGTTGATTAATCATTAATTGAGTTGGGTACATATTTAATATTTTGATGGAGTTGGCTACCTTGTAGAACCAAAATACATAATCAGATTTCGTTCTTCTTCTATAGACCTCAGGTGAGTGCAGCATATTAGAAATTTAGCTTGAAACTTCATGTGTTGTCTAGATCGACTCAATGCCTTCACGCCGAAAACTGTGCTAATAGACAAAATTCTCTCACTTATGGTAGGTAATTTTAACTCTGCTCTCATATTAACTATTCTCGTGGACTTTGGAGCCCCAAGGATGAGACGCATAGCTTCATTTTGCAAGGTTTCAAGAGATTTCAGCTCTTTGTCAGTATACAGTGTGAGATATAGAGCATTGTAGTCAATCACAGAGCGTATAAATGATACATAAAACATTCTAGCAACTCTCACGTTGATTCCATGATTGACACCAACAAGAGGAGGAGTGAGGGGTGAGGGATGGCTGGCTGGGTGTGACAGCTCACACTCGCGGTGTTTTGAATGTGTTGATGGTGAATGCATATAGTGTGTGATAGTGTATAGTGTGTACATATGTTGTAAATATACATAAATGAACATGAAACATTGGTGTGAATAACTGTATGATGGGAGAAGCAATGTTGGCGAATACAATGTCGGAGGAGCGAGGGAGGGCTGGCTGGGTGTGACAGCTCACACTCACGGTGTTCTGAATGTGTTGATGGTGAATGTATATAGTGTGTGACAGTGTATAGTCTGTAAATAGATTGTATACATACATAAATTAGCATGATACGTGGTAAATACGTGCAACATATGTGAACACAAGTGTCATGCACGTAACACAGTGTCCTCGGACAGTACGGACGTTTCACTGCCATAATATAGTGTACGTGTTCATTATACATAGAATTAGCATGTAAAAACAAATAAAATGTATTTGGAACTGTGCACAAAAAATGAACAAAAATATATTCGCAGCAACTCGCTCGCCACATTCCGGGCGCCCTACTGGCCCCGAGAGCGTACATCACCGGCAAACGGGTAATGATGACGTTACACGCAAACTTACGGACCCCATATCAGCCAAAGTAAGTACAATTTCGGAATTTTTTTGACATATCCATACTGAGGGAAGGTTTTTTAACATATTAAAAAAAATCAAGAGAATTTATTTCCTGCACACTGGGGGGGGGTGTCATATTTGGAGGTGGCACAGTTAAAGGGTTAACGTAGAGTGGTAAAGTAAATAGTGGAATTAACGTATATGGGGGTTATTAGAGAGTTTAATAAATAAGGTATATGATAGGAGTTTACTTTTATCCTGCGGAGTGTGGAATAGGGGATTACCTTAGACTACAGAGTTACTCTAATCTAACTATTATAATTATTATTATTATTGGGAGTATTCTTTCCCTGGGGGCCGGGGCCTCTCTATTGCCACTATTTTAGGAACTCTTTTATCTTGTACTATTGGCCCTCTCAGTTCAGTCACACTACCCTCATAACAGAGGAGATCAAAGTATTTTGCCCATAAAGCGGGACCAAACAAGGCTTGGTTACAAATTAGTATGGGAAGGGATTATGCGAGTGCAGCCGTGGCAGGGACGGCGTTGAGAACCCCCAGAGAGAGAGAGAGAGAGAGAGAGAGAGAGAGGGGTTAAAAGGTGCAGTGTTCACAACGAGAGACTGAGCCGTGCCAGGGGACGATGTGGTCACCACTGGGGGCTTGTGGCTCGACCCTACCATAGAGGAGGGAGGGGAGCCGAGAGGAGTAGTCAGGGAGGTTCAAAGGAGGAGCAAGGTCTGAGCCCAATGCAGCAAGGGTTAGAGCCCGGTCTTCCAACACAGGTGGACTCAGGAGCTTGGTCGCCCACCCCACGAGCCTGAGAAGGTACAAGAGGCTCAGTATTCAACATAAAAACGAGAAAAAACTTTCATTCATGAATGTGCCCCCAAACCCATCATGAACCCACAATTAGAGGATAGAACACCCAACAAGAGACATAATGCCAGTCTTGCTAGGGCCCCCCAGGGATGCATCGTGTGTATACTTCCAACAAACTCCACCTTGAGAACCGTCAGTCCGTCGAGATCGGATTCATTGACGAAAGAAGGATTGACAATAAAAGCATCCAAATCGGCAAATGTCAAGGCGCCTGACAGCTGAGTGGACAGCGCTTCGGATTCGTAGTGCTGAAGTTCAGGGTTCGATCCCTGGTGTTTCGTTCATCCTGAAGCCCCTTGTTACCTAGCAGTAAATACATACCTGAGAGTTAGACAGCTGCTACGGGCTGCTTCCTGGGATGTGTGTAATAAAAAGGAGGCCTGGTCAAGGAATCCGTAAAAAGCATTTTTTCCTAAGTTCATTTATTGATTTTCTAATATTAATAAACCATGATATAGTTGCATAATTTTTTATGGAACTTTGACTATTTATATTAGTAAAACTAAACATATTTTAAAAAATCTGCTAACCAGATCCTTCTATTATATGCAAATATGATATAAAATTGGCATATAAATTAATTTAGTTTGAAACTTGTGGTTGTAGTTTCCATTTGAAAATGTGCAAAATTCTTTGAAAAAAAATCTCACTTTCCATTTAGGCTGCAATACTGAAACTTGGAACAATTGCAGCCCTTATCATATACAACTAGTATTGGCTAAAAGATTGACATTTCATGACTAAACGATTCAGGACATTTTTAATTTGGTTAAGGTGCACTCTTGGAATATCAAATAGGTATTTGTTACTAGTGTGGTGCCCCATAGATTCTGTTACAACCTTCTTGGAAGAGTTTAAGGTCAGGATTGGCATTACTGTTCAGAGACTTAAATATATAGAGTATACATGAGAGGATGTACAGTGACTTAATACTTAACATATTGTTATGATCTCAGCCTACAGGAGAAACGAGTCTCCCTCCTTGAGAGTTATTCAGCAAGCCTGACCTAACTGGAAGGTCTAGCAAATATTGAGGTGATAACCCATATGTAAAATGGTTGGTTGGATATGTGTAACAGTTTGAGATTATGGGCAATGCAGAAGAAAATAGATAAATGACTGGCTAGGGGATGTGGACATTTTGCTGGAGGCTTGAGGCTCGCTTCTGGAGGACCTTGACCTCACTTGAGTGCCAGACATCGCAGGGGGAAGCCGCGCTCCGTTGAGCTCCCGTCAGAAGGGAACCCCTAGTGATATATCTCTAAGAGAAGAGAAGTGTGCAGACGTGCCAGCTGTGGAATCGAGCTGGGGACGTGTGGTCTCAAGTCGTGGACGATAATTAGTGAATATTAAGCCGCCCGGAGGCATTATTGTGGGCTGTGTGGAGCGCCCTGACCAGACGCCGTCAGAGGGAAAGCGCCCTCGACCAATTAATCTGTGGTAAGCACGATAAACGCCAGTTCATAGTGATTGTTTGTAGTTGGTCGTGTGCCCAGCGACAGTAGCGATGTTTATTTATAAGTTAGACATGTTTTAATAAGGCAGAAAGCCTGAAATAAGAGAGTGGAGAGGGAGGAACACGGAGCGACGTCCTCCCCCTCTGAGCGCTGGCGGACGACTGAGGGAGCCGGCTCCGGATGGAGGAAGACCCTCCCAGCGAGTGAGGACCGCCACCGGGCGAGGTGGAGTATGGACCCGCCCAAAACGGGGGAGTCCACTCTCACTGTATGTAGAGAACAGATAGAGGTTTGAGGCAAACATATTGTGTGAATATTTTTTGTTTATGTGTTAAAGGGGAACATTTTATTGGAGTGTCGATGGGTTGCAGGTTTGTCTTTTGGGGAAGAAGTTGCTGAGAACTTCGAAGCCAGCAGATGAAGTAGCTGATGAGACTCCAAGGTAGTGGAGCAGAGGACCTCGAGCTGTGAGGAGAAGCAGCAGTGAAGAGGAGTGTCACGTGCTTCTGTAGAGGTGGTGTAGCAGCCAAGAGAGCTGTGGAGGAACCTAACAGAAGGGTGAAGCACCGTAGTTACTCAAGGAAACTTCATGATAGCAGCCTGGAGGAGCTGCAGAGGATCCTGGTAGTGAAGCCTGGAAGAACCTAAGGATATTAGGGTTGTGAACTTCCAGAGGTGGAAGGGGAAGTTCTGGTGGATTACTAGTAGGGAGTTGATAGTGTTTGGTTGTCAGTAGCGTGCAAGACGCAGTGAGAGGTGAGTGACTGTTGGCATTCTTATGTCAAGGAGTTTTTTATACTGAAGTATCAATGAACATTTATACTGATATATGTTATTGCATTCAAATGCTGATTTTCTATATATATATGTTATCTTGCTGATGGTGCAACAGTGTGTAGGCTTGACCAACTTGAGGAAGTTAATAGTATCAGGTGGTGAACCAGGAGGTAGGATACCACTTGATAAGCTGATAAGAGAGTTCTGATGGTATTGGAGTGCAACCTGATTGTGATATTATAGAGTATAGGATTCATTATTATTATATGTGTGTATGTATCGTGTATGTGCTTTGTTCAGTAAATGTGTCACAATGTGCTGGTGTTTTGCCCTTGTCCTAGTGAGGCTTCCCAGGAGGTAGTAAAGAAGGAGAGAGAGAGAGAAAGAACCAAGAACCACTGCTGTGGACAGGGTAGGAGGTAATACTAGTAAGTCATAGGGGATTGAGGAGATCATATCTCATAAGGAGAGAGTGGGGAGTCACAGCGGCTCGAGTGGGTGTGTGCACGTGACAACGAGGCTAAGTGTTGGAGCCGCATCCCCTAAACGTGTGACGTTGAGCCCCTCTCCAAGAGCCAGAAGCGCCAAGGGTGATCTCCTAGTGTAAGCACTCTGCCGAGTTGTGGGTTGGGTTGTCCATAGAGAAGGATCAACGACGACAACACCAACCAACCCACAGTCTATAATAAATTGGGGGCCTGTGTCCGGGAGAGTGAACTGACACACCCACACCCTGTCCAAGAGTGGATTTGTACACCCCTGCTGAGATAAACTGTGTGACCGCAGGTGTATACTCTCTCTCTTGGGAAGACTCACAGGACAAAGATGGATAAGGTGCAAGCATTTGTGGAGTCAGGCAAGCCTGAGGACTTGGAAGGTTGCACGAGGGATCAATTGAAACAAATAGCAGAAAAATGTGGCATCAGGTTGAAAGCATCTAAAGTAGCTGGGATGAAGGATGAGATCCTGAGGCAGTTGAGAGCCAGAAGTGAAGCGGCAGAACAAGGAGCCCAGGAAGGAGCTGAAAGTGGAAAGGAGGATGATGGGCAGGATGAAGTGAGATCCCAGGGATCGAGTAGGAGCAGCAAGAGTAGCCGCAGTAGTAGGAGTAGCCGGAATAGGAGCTTGGAGAGATTCCAGTTAGAGCTCCAGATGCAGCGTGAGGACAAGGAGAGACAGTTCCAGCTGGAAAAGATGAAATTAGAACTGCAGATGAAAAATGAAGCCGAGAAGGAAAAAGAGAAAACCAGACTGGAAGTAGAAAAAGAGAAAACCAAACTGGAAGTAGAAAAAGAGAAAACCAGAGTAAGAGAACTGGAGTTGGAACAAGAGAAAGAAAAAGAGAAAGCAAGACTAGAGGTCGAAAAAGAGAGAACAAAACAAATGCAGATAGAAGCGAACAGAACCTTGGCTGAGCAAAGGATTGAACATGGGTTGCCAGAGAGCACCACCCAGGTATCACACCCACCAGATGTTAGGGTTAGGGAGAAGGACATTCCCTTGTTTGTTCCCGAAGAGGCAGAGAGCTTTTTCGAGCACTTTGAAAAAGTAGCCAGCATCAAGGAGTGGCCACAGGAGGAATGGGCCCAGCTGGTCCAGTTAAGATTGACCGGTGCAGCCAGGGAGGCATACACCCAATTGTCACTGGAAGAGTGCCAGGATTATGCCACGGTAAAGAGCAGCATATTGCGCTCGTTTCAGTTAACCCCAGAAGCTTATAGAAAGCGCTTCAGAGAGATGATCAAAGTTGGAGCATGTACGTTTGCTGAGACAGCAAGAGATCTGGAAAGACGATTCCAGAAGTGGATTGAGGCTGCTGGAGTTGGATCTTACGCTGACCTGAAGCAACTGATGGTCATGGAGAAGTTCTTGGAGATGATGCATCCCGAAACAAAGTTCAAGATCCAAGAAGCAGGGATAATGGAGGTGAAAGATGCCGCAGATAGGGCGGATATGATTACCGAAGCATACAAGAGCTTGAGGGAGAACAGAGTGAGAAGCGAGGCGAGACGCAGCAATGGCAGGCCCAATGGAGTCTGGGGAGGAAGAAATTATGAAAGACCCAGAAGAGTTTGGGGTGAGAAAAATTTTGATAAATGGGCAGATAAAAGTAAGTACCCTAAAACTCAGAAGAGTAGGTCGCGCACTTCGTCTGAAAGTGAAGATGGAGGAGCTAAACGAGAAACTAATCGTTATCCTGGAAATCGAGAGTCCAGTAAAACCCCACAGAGTGCAAGTAGTGTACCTGGCCCGAGGAATTCTCATGTGAGTGGGCAGAGTCAGAGCTACTCTGGTACATATAGAAGAGACTTTACCCAGAAGAGATGTTACAATTGTAACGGATTGGGTCACGTGATGCGAGATTGTCGGCAGGGCAAGAGAGTTGTGACCCTGGCCATGTGTGACCCCCGAGGCAAATATACTAATGTGTTCCGAGACAAACCACAGAGAGCGAACTTAGTGAACGAGAGGTATAGGCCGTTCATGAGCAAAGGTTGGATCAGTATAGGAGGCCAACCTGAGGTAGAAGTTGGTATCTTAAGAGATACCGGAGCTAATCAGAGCTTGATTACGAGAAGCCTGATTGGGAATGATCGACGGTTAGCTGGCAGTGGGAAGATGAAAGTATATGGGTTGTTGTCTGAAAGTGACATGCCCGTATGTACGGTCCAGCTGAGGTCGGAATATGTGTCGGCAGAGGTGATGTTGGGAGTGTGCCCCGACATACCTATTCCAGGAGTCCAAGTGATCTTGGGGAATGACTTGTGCGGGACAAAGGTGTTGCCAAGAGTCATAGCGGAGACTGTGCCAGAGGAGTGCCCAGAAGGCCACTGCACGTGTGGAACACCTGAGAGTGTGAACCTGACTGACATCCGAGGAGATGAGTCAGGAGACCGCCAAGCCATTGAAAACCCTGTCTCGGTAGTGACGAAGGCAGAGGTGGCCGACGAGGAAGACACTGGAGAAGATGAGACAGTGTCGATTAAACCGGTGGAAGGTATCGATGTAGATATAGCATGGCTATTTGATGAAGGTCCAGCCCAGGAAAATGAAGTCTCGGTGAGGTCAAAAGTGAAGATGGCCCAGCCGAAGAAGAATACTGTGAAGAGAGTTGACCTGAGTAGAGCCCAGACTGCTGAAATTAAGAGTCGGAAGGCGAATGCAACTGTGCTGAGTGGGAATGAGGAAAGATGTGGACAGACTGAAGACGAGAGTAGAGCGTCAAGTGGTCCACGAGCACAGAGGCATATGGATAATGGAGTTAAGTTGCGGGAGATGTCAAGAGTTGACATGTTTCACAGAAAACGTGGAGGAGAGATGGTGAAGAGTAATAGCCGAGAAAATGAAAGGAGAAGAGACAGTATGTGTGGAGAGATGCTTACGAGCACTCTGGGAGAGATAGAGCGACATGTACGGTCGAGTGCTGTTGGATGTAATACAGTGCCCGAAGAAACTTTTAGGGAACGAAGAAGAGTTGAAGGAGAAGAAATGGAGTGGTATAGAGGTGAAAAGTGTGGGAAGAGGATGATGATACAAGCATGGATGAATAGAAGAAAGCCGAGGACTCGATGGGAGTCGAACAGGATGAGGTCTCGGATAAATGAGGAGACGAAAGGGAGAATCGTCGGTGAAGACGAGGGAGTGAAGTATGATGACAGGAGACGAAAGTATAATGGCAGTAGATGGAAGTGTGAAGACGACAGAGGGGGTACAGACAGTAGATGTCTGACTCTGGACGTGAAGAGAAGAAGACGAGGAAACGGAGGGTGGAGACAGTAAGTAGAGTGGACCTATGGAGTGCAGGCGTCCAAGGAGGACAGCCTAGCTAAGAGGTGTCAGAGAGGTCAGATCATTTGTGAGAAGAACATGTTCCTGGAGAGAGGTGAGCCAGATGTTGCAAGGAGCAACGAACTAATTGTAGACTCCTAAGAGAGTATATCGGGTGAAAAACGAGACAGTGTAGTGGCGGATGTATTATCCCGAGCTTTGCCACTGGAATAACTCTCAAAAATAAGGGGAGGGGAGTGTTATGATCTCAGCCTACAGGAGAAACGAGTCTCCCTCCTTGAGAGTTATTCAGCAAGCCTGACCTAACTGGAAGGTCTAGCAAATATTGAGGTGATAACCCATATGTAAAATGGTTGGTTGGATATGTGTAACAGTTTGAGATTATGGGCAATGCAGAAGAAAATAGATAAATGACTGGCTAGGGGATGTGGACATTTTGCTGGAGGCTTGAGGCTCGCTTCTGGAGGACCTTGACCTCACTTGAGTGCCAGACATCGCAGGGGGAAGCCGCGCTCCGTTGAGCTCCCGTCAGAAGGGAACCCCTAGTGATATATCTCTAAGAGAAGAGAAGTGTGCAGACGTGCCAGCTGTGGAATCGAGCTGGGGACGTGTGGTCTCAAGTCGTGGACGATAATTAGTGAATATTAAGCCGCCCGGAGGCATTATTGTGGGCTGTGTGGAGCGCCCTGACCAGACGCCGTCAGAGGGAAAGCGCCCTCGACCAATTAATCTGTGGTAAGCACGATAAACGCCAGTTCATAGTGATTGTTTGTAGTTGGTCGTGTGCCCAGCGACAGTAGCGATGTTTATTTATAAGTTAGACATGTTTTAATAAGGCAGAAAGCCTGAAATAAGAGAGTGGAGAGGGAGGAACACGGAGCGACGTCCTCCCCCTCTGAGCGCTGGCGGACGACTGAGGGAGCCGGCTCCGGATGGAGGAAGACCCTCCCAGCGAGTGAGGACCGCCACCGGGCGAGGTGGAGTATGGACCCGCCCAAAACGGGGGAGTCCACTCTCACTGTATGTAGAGAACAGATAGAGGTTTGAGGCAAACATATTGTGTGAATATTTTTTGTTTATGTGTTAAAGGGGAACATTTTATTGGAGTGTCGATGGGTTGCAGGTTTGTCTTTTGGGGAAGAAGTTGCTGAGAACTTCGAAGCCAGCAGATGAAGTAGCTGATGAGACTCCAAGGTAGTGGAGCAGAGGACCTCGAGCTGTGAGGAGAAGCAGCAGTGAAGAGGAGTGTCACGTGCTTCTGTAGAGGTGGTGTAGCAGCCAAGAGAGCTGTGGAGGAACCTAACAGAAGGGTGAAGCACCGTAGTTACTCAAGGAAACTTCATGATAGCAGCCTGGAGGAGCTGCAGAGGATCCTGGTAGTGAAGCCTGGAAGAACCTAAGGATATTAGGGTTGTGAACTTCCAGAGGTGGAAGGGGAAGTTCTGGTGGATTACTAGTAGGGAGTTGATAGTGTTTGGTTGTCAGTAGCGTGCAAGACGCAGTGAGAGGTGAGTGACTGTTGGCATTCTTATGTCAAGGAGTTTTTTATACTGAAGTATCAATGAACATTTATACTGATATATGTTATTGCATTCAAATGCTGATTTTCTATATATATATGTTATCTTGCTGATGGTGCAACAGTGTGTAGGCTTGACCAACTTGAGGAAGTTAATAGTATCAGGTGGTGAACCAGGAGGTAGGATACCACTTGATAAGCTGATAAGAGAGTTCTGATGGTATTGGAGTGCAACCTGATTGTGATATTATAGAGTATAGGATTCATTATTATTATATGTGTGTATGTATCGTGTATGTGCTTTGTTCAGTAAATGTGTCACAATGTGCTGGTGTTTTGCCCTTGTCCTAGTGAGGCTTCCCAGGAGGTAGTAAAGAAGGAGAGAGAGAGAGAAAGAACCAAGAACCACTGCTGTGGACAGGGTAGGAGGTAATACTAGTAAGTCATAGGGGATTGAGGAGATCATATCTCATAAGGAGAGAGTGGGGAGTCACAGCGGCTCGAGTGGGTGTGTGCACGTGACAACGAGGCTAAGTGTTGGAGCCGCATCCCCTAAACGTGTGACGTTGAGCCCCTCTCCAAGAGCCAGAAGCGCCAAGGGTGATCTCCTAGTGTAAGCACTCTGCCGAGTTGTGGGTTGGGTTGTCCATAGAGAAGGATCAACGACGACAACACCAACCAACCCACAGTCTATAATAATATTCAAAGATTTAAGTAAGAGTACCATGTGTTGTCTGGGGCCAGAGTTTGACATTGTTGCAGCTTTGTTAATGAGGACATATATGATTTTGGGTAGTAGAACCCCAAGTACAAATACCATAATTGAGATAAGGATAGGTGAGAGTAATAGAGCGTCACCAGGGCAGGGCGAGATACAAGATTTTTTATCTTAGAAAGAATACCAACTGTTTTAGAAACTTTTTTGCTATACTCTGAATGTGCCCTGGAAATTAGGCTTGTTATCAATGAGAACACCAAGGAATTAATCATCTACTTTGTTACTAATTTGGATATTGCTTATTCTTAGATTACTTTTATCTGAGGATTTATTACCTAACAAAATATAGAAGGTTTTGTCAATGTTAAGGATAAGTTTGTTAGCAGTTAGCTAAAGATGAACTTTATTTAATTCAGTATTCATTGTATCATAGTTAAAGGGTTCAGACTGGAGATAATGAAGGTTGTGTATTCAGCAAATAAAATTGGTTTGAGGTGTGAGAGGCATTTCGAAGATCAATAATAGAGATGAGAAAGAGGAGAGGGCCAAGCATGCTGCCCTGTAGAACACCACTGTTGATGGGTAAGGTGGGATAATTGAATTATTCACAGTAACATACTAGAGCCTATCACAAAGGCAAGACTGAAGGTATTGGAGAGAGTAACCTCTCACTCCATAATGATCAAATCAAATCAAATCAAATCAAATGTTTATTTAGGTAAGGTACATACATACAAGAGATTTTACAAAGAGTGATGGATTTATAGACAGGGCTAGTACATACAATGCCTAAAGCCACTATTACGCAAAGCGTTTCTGGCATGAAAAACTTAAATGACTAAAGCTTAATACTAATTGAGATTAAAGAATAAAATGAGTTTGAGAACAAATAAAAAAGAGATAAAAAAGGGAGGAACATGGCTGAAAAAGCAGCACAAATACAATTCTGTCGAAAACAGCGCCATTTAAAAAAAAAAGACATTGGTTGACAATAGAGGGGTAAGGTAGGTTACAGGGAATT
This sequence comes from Procambarus clarkii, assembly GCF_040958095.1. Classification (NCBI taxonomy): domain Eukaryota; kingdom Metazoa; phylum Arthropoda; class Malacostraca; order Decapoda; family Cambaridae; genus Procambarus; species Procambarus clarkii. The sequence continues at coordinate 33,113,642 of NC_091169.1, forward strand.
TATTAGGCATAGCTTCGTTTTTATCTTAAACTGGTTGAGAGAGGTTGAGTCTTTAACATGGTTGGGAAGGTCATTCCACATTCTGGGTCCCTTGATTTGTAGAGCATTTCTAGTTTAATTAAGTCGTACTCTAGGAATATCAAAACTGTATTTATTTCTGGTGTGGTGCTCATGGGTTCTGTTACAACCTTCTATGAAGCTTTTGAGGTCAGGATTGGCATTACAGTTCAGCGTTTTATATATGTATAATACACATGAGAGAATGTGCAGTGACCTAATATCTAACATATTCAGACATTTGAGTAGGGGTACCGAGTGATGTCTTGGGCCAGAGTTGGATATTGTCCTAATAGCAGCTTTGTGTTGAGTAATTAGAGGACGTAAATGATTTTGGGTACTAGAACCCCAAGCACAAATACCATAGTTGAGATATGGATAGATGAGGGAGTAATAGAGAGTCACCAGGGCAGGGCGGGGTACATAATATCTGATCTTAGAAAGAATGCCAACAGTTTTTGAAACTTTTTTTTATATATTTAGAATGTGTCCTTGGAAATTCAGCTTGTGGTCAATGAGAATGCCAAGGAATTTGGCATCTAATTTGTTACAAATTTGGGTATTGTTTATTTTGAGATTTATTTGATTAGAGGATTTATTGCCAAACAGAATATAGAAAGTTTTGTCAATGTTAAGGGTGAGTTTGTTGGCAGTTAGCTAAAGATGGACTTTATTTAGCTCAGTATTTACTGTGGCATTTAGAGCAAGGGGGTCAGGACTAGAGTAAATGAAGGTTGTGTCGTCAGCAAATAGAATTGGTTTGAGGTGTTGGGAGGCATTTGGAAGGTCATTAATGTAGATGAGAAAGAGGAGAGGGCCAAGTATGCTGCCCTGAGGAACACCAGTGTTGATGGGTAGGGTGGGAGAAATTGAATTATTCACAGAAACATACTGGAGCCTGTCAGTAAGGTAGGATTTGAGGTATTGTAGGGAGTGTCCTCTGACTCCATAATAATGTAATTTAAGAAGAAGGTTTTGGTGGTTGACAGTGTCAAAAGCCTTACGCAGGTCCACAAATAACCCAACAGGGAACTCATTTTTATCAAGAGCTGAATGAATCAAGTTAAGCATTTTAATAAGTGCATCGTTAGTGATTTTTTTGGATCTGAAGCCATATTGGCAAGAGCTAAGTATATTGTGTTTGGCTAGATAAGAGTAAAGCTGCTTGTAGATTAGTTTTTCAACAATTTTTGACAAGTTAGGCAGGATTGATATAGGTCTGTAGTTGTTAACATCTGTGAGATCACCACATTTGTGTACAGGGGTAACTCTCGCTTTTTTTAGGATATCTGGAAATGTTTGGAGTTCAAGTGACTTGTTGAAGAGCAATGCAATAGCAGGGGCTAAAGTTCTGGAGGCTTTTTTGTAAATTAAAGTTGGTATCTCCTCAAGGGCACTAGACTTGGTTTTAAGGGAAAGGATTATCTCATTGACGTCAGTGGAATTAATAGGCTTTAGGTACAGAGACTGTGGGTAGTTACCTGTAAGATAGTCCTTAACATCAGTACTTGAAGATGGAATATCATTTGCAAGGGATGACCCAATGGAAGAGAAGAACCTATTGAACTCAATAGCAGAATCTGAGGCTGAAAGCTGACCATCGTTCTTGGACAGGAGTGTTGGTTTGTTATTTTAAATCTTCTTTGATCCCAATATTTGTGAAATTGTGCCCGAAGTTTTTTTTAATGTTGCTCTTTATTTGGGTAAATTTATCTTCGTAGTATTTAGTTTTGGCTTGTCTAATTATCTTAGATAGCAATAACGAGTAATTCTTTGAGAATTCTTTGGAGACCATTCCTAACCTATACTTCTCAAGGTCATGTTTTTTTATTATTGGATTTAAGTATTTCCTTTGTAAGCCAGGGATTGTTAAGCCTTTTGGTTGTGACTTGTTTTTTAAGCATAGGACAGTGGGTGTTATAAAGGCTAAGAGTTTTTTGAAGAAAAAATTGCACTGCTAGGTTGATGTCCCCTATGTTACCTAACTCGGACTCCCAGTTGACAGTATCAGCAGCAGTTATAAAATTGTCTATAGCAGTTTCATTGTGCAGCCTAAAACTTAACTCCCTTGATTCTAGAGGTGGTTTGCTAATGTTAGTTAAGAGAAATGTGGGGTGATGGTCTGTAGTGCTATCGTTGATTATACCTGAAGTAAGCGGAGAGGTTATGTTTGTCCAGATGTGATCTAGAGTCGTCTGATGTGATTTAAGAAGAAGGTTTTGGTAGTTAACAGTGTAAAAAGCCTAAAAAGTGTAAAAAGTTGGTCAATAAATAAACCAACAGAGAACTCATTTTTATCAAGAGGTGCATGATCAAGTTAGTCATACTAATCAGTGCATCGTTAGTGCTTTTTTGGAGTCTGAAGCCCTATTGGGAAGAGCTAAGTACATTGTGTTAGGCTAGATACAAGTAAATCTGCCTGTATTTTAGCTTTTCAAATATTTTTCACAAAGTTGTATCATAGACTGTGGGTTGGTTGGTGTAGTCGTCGTTGATCCTCCTCTACGGACAACCCAACCCACAACTCGGTAGAGTGCTTATACTAGGAGATCACCCTTGGCGCTTCTGGCTCTAGGAGAGGGGCTCAACGTCACACGTTCAGGGGATGCGGCTCCAACACTTAGCCTCGTTGTCACGTGCACACACCCACTCGAGCCGCTGTGACTCCCCACTCTCTCCTTATGAGATATGATCTCCTCAATCCCCCTATGACTTACTAGTATTACCTCCTACCCTGTCCACAGCAGTGGTTCATGGTTCTTTCTCTCTCTCTCTCTCCTTCTTTACTACCTCCTGGGAAGCCTCACTAGGACAAGGGCAAACACCAGCAAATTGTGACACATTTACTGAACAAAGCACATACACGATACATACACACATATAATAATAATGAATCCTATACTCTATAATATCACAATCAGGTTGCACTCCAATACCATCAGAACTCTAGTATCAGCTTATCAAGTGGTATCCTACCTCCTGGTTCACCACCTGATACTATTAACTTCCTCAAGTTGGTCAAGCCTACACACTGTTGCACCATCAGCAAGATCACGTATATATATAGAAAACCAGCATTTGAATGCAATAACATATACCAGTATAAATGTTCATTGATACTTCAGTATAAAAAAACTCCTTGACGCAAGAATGCCAACAGTCACTCACCTCTCACTGCGTCTTGCACGCTAATGACAACCAAACACTATCAACTCCCTACTAGTAATCCACCAGAACTTCCCCTTCCACCTCTGGAAGTTCACTACCCTAATATCCTTAGGTTCTGCCGGGCTTCACTACCAGGATCCTCTGCAGCTCCTCCAGGCTGCTATCATGAAGTTTCCTTGTGCAACTACGGTGCTTCACCCTTCTGTTAGGTTCTTCCACAGCTCTCTTGGCTGCTACACCACCTCTACAGAAGCACGTGACACTCCTCTTCACTGCTGCTTCTCCTCACAACTCGAGGTCCTCTGCTCCACTACCTTGGAGTCTCATCAGCTACTTCATCTGCTGGCTTCGAAGTTCTCAGCAACTTCTTCCCCAAAAGACAAACCTGCAACCCATCGACGTTCCAATAAAATGTTCCCCTTTAACACATAAACAAAAATAACCACACAATATGCTTGCCTCAAACCTCTATCTGTCCTCTACATACAGTGAGAGTGGACTCCCCCGTTTGGGCGGGTCCATACTCCACCTCGCCTGGCGGCGAGTGATCCTCACTCGCTGGGAGGGTCTTCCTCCATCCGGAGCCAGGCTCCCTCAGTCGTCCGTCAGAGCTCAGAGTGGACGGACGTCGCTCCGTGCTCCTCCCTCTCCACTCTCCTATTTCAGGCCTTCTGCCTTATTAAAACATGTCTAACCTATAAATAAACATTGCTACCGTCGCTGGGCACACGACCAACTACAAACAATCACTATGAACTGGCGTATATCGTGCTTACCACAGATTAACTGATCGAGGGCGCTTTTCCTCTGACGGCGTCTGGTCAGGGCGCTCCCACGGCCCACAATAATGCTTCTGGGTGATTTAATATCTGCTCGTCGACCAGGACTTGAGACCACAACGTTCCCAGCTCGATTCCACAGCTGGTACGTCTGCACACTTCTCTTCTCTTAGAGATATATCACTAGGGGTTCCCTTCTGACGGGAGCTCAACGGAGCGCGGCTTCCCCCTGCGATGTCTGGCACTCAAGTGAGGTCAAGGTCCTCCAGAAGCGAGCCTCACGCCTCCAGCAAAATGTCCACATCTCCTAGCCAGTCATTTATCTATTTCCTTACTTACTGCCCATAATCTCAAACTGTTACACATATCCAAGCAACCATTTTTACATATGCGTTATCACCTCAATATTTGCTAGACCTTCTAATCAGGTCAGGCTTGACGAATAACTCTCAAGGAGGGAGACTCGTTTCTCCTGTAGGCTGAGATCATAACACTCCCCTCCCCTTATTTTTGAGAGTTATTCCAGTGGCAAAGCTCGGGATAATACATCCGCCACCACACTGTCTCGTTCTTCACCCGATATACTCTCTTAGGAGTCTACAATTAGTTCGTTGCTCCTTGCAACATCTGGCTCACCTCTCTCCAGGAACATGTTCTTCTCACAAATGATCTGACCTCTCTGGCACCTCTTGGCAAGGCTGTCCTCCTTGGACGCCTGCACTCCATCGGTCCACTCTACTTATTGTTTCCACCCTCCATTTCCTCGTCTTCCTCTCTTCACATCCAGAGTCAGACATCTACTGTCTGTACCTCCTCTGTCGTCTTCACACTTCCATCTACTGCCATTATACTTTCGTCTCCTGCCATCATACTTCACTCCCTCGTCTTCACCAACTATCCTCCCTTTCGTCTCCTCGTTTATCCGAGACCTCATCCTGTTTGACTTCCATCGAGTCCTCGGCTTTCTTCTATTCTTCCATGCTTGCATCATCATCCTCTTCCCACACTTCTCACCTCTATACCACTCCATTTCTTCTCCTTCAACTCTTCTTCGTTCCCTAAAAGTTTCTTCGGGCACTGTACTACATCCAACAGCACTCGACCGTACATATCGCTTTACCTCTCCTAGAGTGCTCGTAGGCATCTCTCCACACATACTGTCTCTTCTCCTTTCATTTTCCCGGCTATTACTCTTCTTCACTATCTCCCCTTCACGTTTCCTGTGGAACATGTCAACTCTCGACATCTCCCACAACTTAACTCTACTATCCATATGCCTCTGTGCTCGTGGACCACTCGACGCTCTACTCCCGTCCTCAGTCTGTCCACATCCTTCCTCATTCCTACTCAGCACAGTTCCATTCGCCTTCCGACCCTTAATTTCAGCAGTCTGGGCTCTATTCAGGTCAACTCTCTCCACAGTATTCTTCTTCGGCTGGGCCATCTTCACTTTTGACCTCACCGAGACTTCATTTTTCTGGGCTGGACCTTCGTCAAACAGCCATGCTATATCTACATCGATATCTTCCACTGGTTGAATCGACACTGTCTCACCTTCTCCAGTGTCTTCCTCGTCGGCCACCTCTGCCTTCGTCACTACCGAGACAGGGTTTTCAATGGCTTGGCGGTCTCCTGACTCATCTCCTCGGATGTCAGTCAGGTTCACACTCTCAGGTGTCCCACCCGTGCCGTGGCCTTCTGGGCACTCCTCTGGCACAGTCTCCGCTACGACTCTCGGCAACACCTTTGTCCCGCACAAGTCATTCCCCAAGATCACTTGGACTCCTGGAACAGGTATGTCGGGGCACACTCCTAACATCACCACTGCCGACACATATTCCGACCTTAGCTGGACAGTACATACGGGCATGTCACTCTCCGACAATAACCCATATACTTTCATCTTCCCACTGCCAGCTAACCGTCGATCATTCCCAATCAGGCTTCTCGCAATCAAGCTCTGATTAGCTCCGGTATCTCTTAAGATACCAACTTCTACCTCAGGTTGGCCTCTTATACTGATCCAACCTTTGCTCATGAACGGCCTATACCTCTCGTTCACTAAGTTCGCTCTCTGTGGTTTGTCTTGGAACACATTAGTATATTTACTTTGGGGGTCACACATGGCCAGGGTCACAACTCTCTTGCCCTGCCGACAATATCGCATCACGTGACCCAATCCGTTACAATTGTAACATCTCATCTGGGTAAAGTCTCTTCTATATGTACCAGAGTAACTCTGACTCTGTCCACTCGCATGAGAATTCCTCGGGCCAGGTACACTACTTGCACTCTGTGGGGTTTTACTGGACTCTCGATTTCCAGGATAACGATTAGTTTCTCGTTTTGCTCCTCCATCTTCACTTTCAGACGAAGTGCGCGACCTACTCTTCTGAGTTTTAGGGTACTTACTTTTATCTGCCCATTTATCAAAATTTTTCTCACCCCAGACTCTTCTGGGCCTCTCGTAATTTCTTCCTCCCCAGACTCCATTGGATCTGCCATTGCTGCGTCTCGCCTCGCTTCTCACTCTGTTCTCCCTCAAGCTCTTGTATGCTTCAGTAATCATATCCGCCCTATCTGCGGCATCTTTCACCTCCATTATCCCTGCTTCTTGGATCTTGAACTTTGTTTCAGGATGCATCATCTCCAGGAACTTCTCCATGACCATCAGTTGCTTCAGGTCAGCGTAAGATCCAACTCCAGCAGCCTCAATCCACTTCTGGAATCGTCTTTCCAGATCTCTTGCTGTCTCAGCAAACGTACATGCTCCAACTTTGATCATTTCTCTGAAGCGCTTCCTATAAGCTTCTGGGGTTAACTGAAACGAGCGCAATATGCTGCTCTTTACCGTGGCATAATCCTGGCACTCTTCCAGTGACAATTGGGTGTATGCCTCCCTGGCTGCACCGGTCAATCTTAACTGGACCAGCTGGGCCCATTCCTCCTGTGGCCACTCCTTGATGCTGGCTACTTTTTCAAAGTGCTCGAAAAAGCTCTCTGCCTCTTCGGGAACAAACAAGGGAATGTCCTTCTCCCTAACCCTAACATCTGGTGGGTGTGATACCTGGGTGGTGCTCTCTGGCAACCCATGTTCAATCCTTTGCTCAGCCAAGGTTCTGTTCGCTTCTATCTGCATTTGTTTTGTTCTCTCTTTTTCTTTTTCGACCTCTAGTCTTGCTTTCTCTTTTTCTTTCTCCTGTTCCAACTCCAGTTCTCTTACTCTGGTTTTCTCTTTTTCTACTTCCCTTTTCATCTGGAGTTCTAACTTCATCTTTTCCAGCTGGAACTGTCTCTCCTCACGCTGTTGTTGGATCTGGAGCTCTAACTGGAATCTCTCCAAGCTCCTATTTCGGCTACTCCTACTACTGCGGCTACCCTTGCTGCTCCTACTCGATCCCTGGGATCTCACTTCATCCTGCCCATCATCCTCCTTTCCACTTTCAGCACCTTTCTGGGCTCCTTGTTCTGCCGCTTCATTTTTGGCTCTTAACTGCCTCAGGATCTCATCCTTCATCCCAGCTACTTTAGATGTTTTCAACCTGATGCCACATTTTTCTGCTATTTGTTTCAATTGATCCCTCGTGCAACCTTCCAAGTCCTCAGGCTTGCCTGACTCCACAAACGCTTGCACCTTATCCATCCTTGTCCTGTGAGTCTTCCCAAGAGAGAATATATACCTGCGTTCACACAGTTTATCTATTTCAGCAAGGGTGTACAAATCCACTCTTGGACAGGGTGTGGGTGTGTCAGTTCACTCTCCCGGACAGGCCCCCAATTTATCATAGACTGTGGGTTGGTTGGTGTAGTCGTCGTTGATCCTCCTCTACGGACAACCCAACCCACAACTCGGTAGAGTGCTTATACTAGGAGATCACCCTTGGCGCTTCTGGCTCTAGGAGAGGGGCTCAACGTCACACGTTCAGGGGATGCGGCTCCAACACTTAGCCTCGTTGTCACGTGCACACACCCACTCGAGCCGCTGTGACTCCCCACTCTCTCCTTATGAGATATGATCTCCTCAATCCCCCTATGACTTACTAGTATTACCTCCTACCCTGTCCACAGCAGTGGTTCATGGTTCTTTCTCTCTCTCTCTCTCCTTCTTTACTACCTCCTGGGAAGCCTCACTAGGACAAGGGCAAACACCAGCAAATTGTGACACATTTACTGAACAAAGCACATACACGATACATACACACATATAATAATAATGAATCCTATACTCTATAATATCACAATCAGGTTGCACTCCAATACCATCAGAACTCTAGTATCAGCTTATCAAGTGGTATCCTACCTCCTGGTTCACCACCTGATACTATTAACTTCCTCAAGTTGGTCAAGCCTACACACTGTTGCACCATCAGCAAGATCACGTATATATATAGAAAACCAGCATTTGAATGCAATAACATATACCAGTATAAATGTTCATTGATACTTCAGTATAAAAAAACTCCTTGACGCAAGAATGCCAACAGTCACTCACCTCTCACTGCGTCTTGCACGCTAATGACAACCAAACACTATCAACTCCCTACTAGTAATCCACCAGAACTTCCCCTTCCACCTCTGGAAGTTCACTACCCTAATATCCTTAGGTTCTGCCGGGCTTCACTACCAGGATCCTCTGCAGCTCCTCCAGGCTGCTATCATGAAGTTTCCTTGTGCAACTACGGTGCTTCACCCTTCTGTTAGGTTCTTCCACAGCTCTCTTGGCTGCTACACCACCTCTACAGAAGCACGTGACACTCCTCTTCACTGCTGCTTCTCCTCACAACTCGAGGTCCTCTGCTCCACTACCTTGGAGTCTCATCAGCTACTTCATCTGCTGGCTTCGAAGTTCTCAGCAACTTCTTCCCCAAAAGACAAACCTGCAACCCATCGACGTTCCAATAAAATGTTCCCCTTTAACACATAAACAAAAATAACCACACAATATGCTTGCCTCAAACCTCTATCTGTCCTCTACATACAGTGAGAGTGGACTCCCCCGTTTGGGCGGGTCCATACTCCACCTCGCCTGGCGGCGAGTGATCCTCACTCGCTGGGAGGGTCTTCCTCCATCCGGAGCCAGGCTCCCTCAGTCGTCCGTCAGAGCTCAGAGTGGACGGACGTCGCTCCGTGCTCCTCCCTCTCCACTCTCCTATTTCAGGCCTTCTGCCTTATTAAAACATGTCTAACCTATAAATAAACATTGCTACCGTCGCTGGGCACACGACCAACTACAAACAATCACTATGAACTGGCGTATATCGTGCTTACCACAGATTAACTGATCGAGGGCGCTTTTCCTCTGACGGCGTCTGGTCAGGGCGCTCCCACGGCCCACAATAATGCTTCTGGGTGATTTAATATCTGCTCGTCGACCAGGACTTGAGACCACAACGTTCCCAGCTCGATTCCACAGCTGGTACGTCTGCACACTTCTCTTCTCTTAGAGATATATCACTAGGGGTTCCCTTCTGACGGGAGCTCAACGGAGCGCGGCTTCCCCCTGCGATGTCTGGCACTCAAGTGAGGTCAAGGTCCTCCAGAAGCGAGCCTCACGCCTCCAGCAAAATGTCCACATCTCCTAGCCAGTCATTTATCTATTTCCTTACTTACTGCCCATAATCTCAAACTGTTACACATATCCAAGCAACCATTTTTACATATGCGTTATCACCTCAATATTTGCTAGACCTTCTAATCAGGTCAGGCTTGACGAATAACTCTCAAGGAGGGAGACTCGTTTCTCCTGTAGGCTGAGATCATAACACTTGCCCGAAACGCTTTGTCTAATAGTGGCTTTAGGCATTGTATGTACTAGCTCTATCTATAAATCGATCAAATTTTGGAAAATCTCTTGTATGTATGTACCTTACCTGACTAAACATTTTATTTAATTATTTTATTTTAAGTTGGCAGAATTGATGTAGAATTGATGTTGGCAGAATTTATGTAGAATTGATGTTGGCAAAATTGATGTAGAATTGATGTTGGCAGAATTGATGATAAGATGTAGAAGGTTTTTTCTATGTTTAGTGTGAGTTTGTTGGTTGACATTTATAAGTGAACTTTTTTTAGTTCATTGTTTACAACATTATTTTGCTCTAAATGTCACTGTGAATACTGAACTAAATAAAATCCATCTTTGGCTAACTGCTAACAAACTCACCCTTAACATTGACAAAACTTTCTATATTTTGTTTGGTAATAAATCCTCAAATGAAATTAATTTAAGAATAAACATGATACAAATCGGTAGTAAATTTGATGGTAAATTCCTTGGTGTCTTCATCGAAAACAAGCTGAATTTCCAAGGACACATTCTAAATATTACAAAAAAAGTTTCTAAAACTGTTGGCATTTTTTCTAAGATCAGATATTATGTACCTCGCCCTGCCCTGGTGACGCTCTATTACTCTCTCATCTATCCTTATCTCAAGTATGGTATTTGTGCTTGGGGTGCTACTACCCAAAATCGTTTATGTCCTCTAATTACCCAACACAAAGCTGCTATTAGAACAATATCTAACTCTGGCCCGACAGAACTCGGTACTATTACTCAAATCTCTGAATATGTTAGATATTAAGTCACTGCACATCCTCTCATGTGTACTCTATATATTTAAAACTCTGAATTGTAATATTGGTCCTGACCTTAAAAGCTTCTTAGAAGGTTGTAACAGAACCCATGGGCACCACACCAGAAACAAATACCTATTTGATATTCCAAGAGTTAGACTTAATCAAACTAGGAATGCTCTACAAATCAAGGGACCCAGAATGTAGAATGACCTTCCCACTATGTCAGAGATTGCACCCCTCTCAACCAGTTTAAGATGAAAACTAAGTACTACCTGATTAACTCCATGTAACCTACCTTACTTCTAAATGTCAACCCATGTCTTACTATTTAAAAACAAATGCTGTTTGTTGACCAACTTGTATATTGGCTATATTCTACCATGTTCACCCCTTTTTTCTATTATTATTTTTTTTTTCATTCAACACAATTTATACTTTAAGCTCAACTACTATTGAGTTTTAGTCTAAGTGTTTTTCCCCACCTCTCCTTGCCCGAAATGCTATGCGTACTAGTGGCTTTAGGTAATGTATGTAATACCTCTATCTTTAAATCTAACAGAATGTTTGTACTGTAACTCTGCAACTATGTATGTACTGTTCCTAAATAAATTATTATTATTATTTAATGTGTGTGTGAGGGGGGGGGGGGGCGGTCTGAGTAGATGAGGGTAGTATTGGTGTAAGAATGTATGAGACAATAGTCAGATTATGGATGTATATAAGAAATAGGAGAGGTCCTAGGATGCTGCCCTGTGGCACCCCTATGGTTCATGGTAGAGGGGAGAGGTGATCACATTGAGATGGCCCGGTAGGTGGGTAATGGAAAGATTGAAATACTGTAGGTACAATGCCCACCTGAGGATGCGTTTATTTTTCGCCTTCGTCTGGTTTAAGAACACTAGTGGGTTATGGTCCATGTACACTTCCACTATATTTCCTGTTAGGTATACTTCAAACTTTTTACTTAACACTAGCGCCAACGCCTCTTTTTCTACCACTGAATAATTGGGTTGCGCCTTGTCAAATTTCACAGAGTAATAGTATACTGAGTGGTCCACTTGATCATCCCCAGTTTTGCAACAACACTGCACCAGCACCCGAGTCAGATGCGTCAACATGAATTTTAAACGATCGGTTGAACCTTGGACTAGCGTGCACTGGGGCAGAAGCTAAGATCAATTTCAATTTTTTAAACGCCTCTACACAGTCTGTTGACCACTTAAATTTAACGGCTCTCTGCAACAAGTCTGTGAGAGGAGTGGCGACACTGGAAGAGTTCTGACAAAAGCGTCGGTAGTACGCACATATACCGATATGATGAGGCCGTGCTGGAGCAAGAAGTCGACCTCTTCCCGTATGATGGCCTTCTTTTCCGGACTCATCCAATAGGGTTGAAGGTGAATGGAGGTGTAGTCCGTCAACTTGACATCATGGGAGATGGCATCAGTCTGGATCGGGACCTCCCCGAACAGACTGGAGAATTCGTCAAGCAATAACTGCACCTCTTCACATTGGGCCATCTGCAAATGGGACAGTCTCTCCTCCACAGCATTCACAGAACTAGAATTACTGCGAATGAGATTAGTTGGGTCCCCAGAACAATCACCCCCTCCCTCACTGGAAAAGGAAACATTGGTTAGTGCGATGGGCCTGGGGCCCCTGGAACTTCTTCAGCCTGTTCAAGTGTACAAGCATCATCTGGTTATGCTTGTCAGAGTGCCGTACTTTGTACGTGAGGTCCCCAGCCTTTTCTGTCACAATATAGGGGCCTTCGTACTTGTTGGACATATTGTTCCCGAGTCAAGGCTTTAATACCCGGACAGCGTCACCAGGCTGAAATACCCGCAACTTAGCCTTAGCATCGGGTCGTTCTTTCATATTTTCTTGGGCCTTCTCAAGATACTTTAGTGCAGCTGCCTTGCAGTCCCTGGTTGATACCTGGTTGATGGGGTTCTGGGAGTTCTTCTACTCTCCAAGCCCAGCCCGAGGCCAGACTTGACTTGTGAGAGTTTGGTCCACCAGGCTGTTGCGTGGAGCGGCATGCAGGCCCACATACCCACCACAACCCGGTTGGTCTGGCACTCCTTGAAGGAAACAATCTAGTTTCCTCTTGAAGATGTCCACGGTTGTTCCTGCAATATTTCTGATGCTCGCTGGTAGGACGTTGAACAACCGCGGACCTCTGATGTTCATACAGTGTTCTCTGATTGTGCCCATGGCACCTCTGCTCTTCATTGGTTCTATTCTGCATTTTCTTCCATGTCGTTCACTCCAGTGCGTTGTTATTTTACTGTGCAGATTTGGGACCTGTCCCTCCATTATTTTCCATGTGTATATTATTTGGTATCTCTCTCGTCTCCTTTCTAGTGAGTACATTTGGAGAGCTTTGAGACGATCCCAATAAATTAGGTGCTTTATCTCGTCTATGAGTGCCGTATATGTTCTCTGTATTCCCTCTATTTCAGCAATCTCTCCTGCTCTGAAGAGGGAAGTGAGTACTGAGCAGTACTCAAGACAGGACAACACAAATGATTTGAAGAGTACAACCATTGTGATGGGATCTCTGGACTTGAAGGTTCTTGTAATCCATCCTATCATTTTTCTGGCTGACGCTATACTTGCTTGGTTATGCTCCCTAAACGTTAGGTCGTCGGACATCATTATTCCCAAATCCTTGACATGCTGTTTTCCTACTATGGGCAGATTCGATTGTGTTTTGTACCCTGTATTATGTTAAAGATCCTCATTTTTGCCGTATCTGAGTACCTGAAGTTTATCACCGTTAAACATCATGTTATTTTCTGCTGCCCAATCAAAAACTTTGTTAATATCTGTTTGTAGTTTATCAATGTCTTCAGCAGAGGTAATTTTCATGCTGATTTTTGTATCATCTGCAAAGGATGACACGACGCTGTGACTTGTGTTTTTGTTTATATCTGAAATGAGAATAAGGAACAGCAGTGGTGCAAGGACTGTACCTTGAGGTACAGAGTTTTTAACTGCGCTCGGACTCGATTTTACTTGATTGACTGTTACTCTTTGTGTTCTGTTCGACAGGAAATTGAGTATCCAGCGTCCTACTTTACCAGTTATACCCATTGACCTCATTTTGTGTGCAATCACTCCATGGTCACATTTGTCGAATGCCTTTGCAAAATCTGTGTATACGACATCTGCATTATGTTTTTCCTCTAATGCCTCAGTGATTTTGTCAAAGTGGTCAAGTAGCTGTGAGAGGCATGATCTTCCTGCCCTAAATCCATGTTGGCTTGGATTGTGGAGGTCATTGGTTTCCATGAATCTAGTGACCTGACTCCTGATCACTCTCAAATACTTTTATTATGTGGGACGTTAGTGCAACTGGTCTATAATTCTTTGCCAATGTTTTGCTACCACCCTTGTGTAGAGGGGCAATGTCTGCTGCTTTAAACGCATCTGGTATCTCCCCTGTGTCCAAGCTCTTCCTCCACACTATACTGAGTGCCTTGTGCTACTGGCACTTTGCATTTCTTTATAAAAATAGAATTCCATGAGTCTGGACCCAGGGCTGAGTGCATAGGCATATTGTCAATTTCTCTTTCAAAATCTGCCACGCTCGTGTTGATATCATTTGTAACAAAATAGATGGCAAATTCATTGGCGATCTCATTGACCACAAGCTGAATTTACAGGGACACATTCTAAATATATCAAAAAAAGTTAAAAAAACTGTTGGCATTCTTTCTAAAATCAGATATTATGTACCCCGCCCTGCGCTGGTGACACTCTATTACTCCCTCATCTATCCATATCTCAACTATGGTATTTGTGCTTGGGGTTCTACTACCCACAATTATTTACATCCTCTAATTACTCCTTGTCTATTACCCATACAAAGCTGCTATTAGGACAATATCCAACTCTAGTCCCAGACATCACTCGGTACTCCTACTCAAATCTCTGAATATGTTAGACATTAAGTCAATGCACATTCTCTCATGTGTATTATACATATATAAAAAGCTGAACTGTAATGCCAATCCTGACCTCAAAAGCTTCATTGAAGGTTGTAACAGAACCCATGAGCACCACACTAGAAACAAATACAGTTTTGATATTGCAAGAGTACAACTTAATCAAACTAGAAATGCTCTACAAATCAAGGGACCCAGAATGTGGAATGACCTTCCCAATCATGTTAAAGACTGCACCTCTCAACCAATTTAAGATAAAAGCGAAGCACTACTTAATAAATTCCCTGTAACCTATCTTACCCCTGTATTGTCAACCCATGTCTGTTTTTTTTAAACACCGCTGTTTGTCGACCTAATTATATTTGTGCTGCTTTTTCAGCCATGTTCCCCCCTTTCTTATTTTTATTTGTTCTCAACACATTTTATACTTTAAACTCAATTAGTATTAAGTTTTAGTCTTTAATGTTTTTCCTGCCCGAAACGCTTTGCGTAATAGTGGCTTTAGGCATTGTATGTACCAGCTCTATCTATAAACCTAGCAATTTTTGTAAAAATCTCTTGTATGTATGTACCTTACCTGAATAAACATTTATTTATTTATTTATTAGTTATATTTACAGGTGTTTGAGTATCATTCATAAAGAAATTGTTCGAATCTTCCACTTTCATGCTGAATATCGGAGTGCTAAACATGTCCTCATACTGCTTTTTTAGGATTTCACTATTTTCTTTGTCATACTCAGTGTATGAACCTTCACTAATACAAATAGGTCCAATACTGGCAGTGGTTTTCACTTTAGATTTAGCCTACATGAAGAAATATTTTGGGTTTTTCTTTATTTCTTGAATTGCTTTCTGTTCTAGTTGCCTTTCTTCAGTCTGATAGGAATGCTTCAGTCTCTGTTCGATTTCTTCAATCTCCCTGTTTAAATTATTTCTTCTTTGTATGGAGAGTCATGTCTGCTTAAGCATTTCCGTTAATTTCTTCCCTCTTTTGTAATGTCGTCTGCGTTCTCTTTCTACATTTTACCTCTTTCTGGCTTTCCTCAAAGGAACATGTTTCAGACAGATTTCATATGCTTCAGAAGTCAGTTTTTCTATTCCCTGTGTAGGATTTTTATTTCTTAGAACATTTTCCCATTGAATGTTTTTAAGTTCCCTGTTTATTTTCTCCCAGTCTATCCTCTTATTATTAAAATTGAATTTATTTCCCGGAGTCTCTGGTGGTGTTGCGCAAAGAAAGCTGAACCTTCAGTCAACGTTGCATTCCCTAACAGATTCTCCTGTAACATTTGCAAGGATCCACGAACTTTATGGCCAAAAACTAATTCAAAAGGAGAATAACCCAGTGAACTTTGTAACCCCTCTCGAGCAGCAAAGAAAACATAAGGCAGGTTCTCATCCCACGTGTGGGAACTCTCACACGATATTTTCAACATCTGCTTCAGAGTTAGATGGAACTGCTCAATTACCCTCTGACTCTGTGGATGGTATGGACTGGAAACCTTATGAGTTATTCCATGGTCCTTACAGAATTGTTAAAAAATATCAGACTTAAAATTAGTACCATTGTCAGTTTGCACGACCCCAGGCAGTCTAAAAGTAGAAAAAATTGCAACATACGAGCAACAACAGTCTTTGCTCGGATGTTCCTTACAGCAGCCTCAGGGTAACGGGGCTTCATACACATCATCATGATTAGGTATATATTACCAGACTTAGTTCTAGGTAATGGACCAACACAGTCTATTACCACATGAGAAAATGGTTCCTCCAGCATGACAATAGGCCTTAGAGGAGCTTCAGGTGGTGTCTGGTTTGGTTTCCCAACAAGCTGACAAGGAATACACGAGTTACAAAATTTTGCAGCATCGCTTTTCAGCTTGGGCCAAAAGAAGTATTTAAAGATTTTGTGATAGGTGATATTAATACCTTGATGTCCCCCCATAAGATCATCATGAGCAGCAGCCAAAACTCTCTCCCTATAGCAGGTAGGCAACATAACCTGGTGGACTACCTGCCACTCATTTGACAAGGGAGCACTGTGGTCTCCATTTCTCCATAAAAATCTGATCATTGTAGTAGTACCCAGTTGCTGCATCTACAATCTCCTCCTTAAAGAGAGCTACTTCATGACATTCTGCAAGACTTGGGTCAGCTTTCTGTAAATCACTCAAGGAGGCGTCAAGGCCTTGGCCAGTTGCCATTGGCCGAGGCTCAACAGTGTTCTCCTCCACCTCCTCACTACTCTCAGTAGGAGGCGATGGTAGGCTCTCCACAGTGTCCTCGGCCACATCATCGAGTCGGGCCATGAATGTGTCCGCAAGGTCCACTTGGCTTTCACCACTCGGAAAGTTCCTCGTGTCCTCGGGATTTACCACCTTGGCAATTACAGGGCTTCCCTTACATTTAAGTCCCATAGATCTGGTCACCGGGTACACAACATTATCCTCTGTGGTGGGTAGATCCAGGGAAACCTTAGGGTCAATCAACATAATAGGCAGTCTGGAGTCCCCTACCTTATCCCCTGCTAAATCATTACCCAATATTACATCAACATTAGGGAAAGGTAGGTAAGAAGTGACTCCAACTGTACAAACACCCTTGTTGAAATCAGATTCCAGGGTAACCTTACGGAGGGGTACTGCTCGAGTATCACTAGTGACACCCTCGACCAGTCCTACCTCTCCAGTGTCGAGAGTGTTGGCACCTTGCAAAGCACTCTCCAAGATTAAAGTCTGGATGGCACCGGTGTCTCAGAAGATCACGTCCTTCCAGGAAGAACCCTCAGACTAAAGTCTCCCCTTCGACAAGAATGGGGTAAGCAGGTCCAACCACTGTGGGTTGGAGGTCTTACTCCCTTACCCTTCAGAAGGCCACAAGCCCTGTGTCACAACAAGAGCATTGGGTCTTTTTTCTGGGTACAGTTGCCAACAACGGCTAGTAATGTGGTTTGCACGTTTACAGTGACCACAGACTCGTCGGGGAGAAGAGACATTACTAACAGGATTGCCCTTTGGTTCACCCTTAGGTGCTGTGGGGCTAGACAATTTAACAGGTTAGTTATGTCTGAAACAGAAGGTGCATTAGTTATAGGGTTAGAATGGGTTGGTCTGGACTGGCTGTGGGTATAAGTTTTGTTACTCTGTGGGCTATAATTATTTTTATTGGGCCTTTTGCCTGCCAACTGGTAGTTTTCTGCCATCTTGGCCAAATCCATAATATTAGAATCTACCTTTGTCCTTCCACTAAGGTACTGCACTACATGCTCTGGCATATTATCTATAAAGTTCTCCGCTAAAACTAAATTTTTAAGTGCCTCGTATGTTTCAGCTTTAGCCGAGCGAATCCATTTTTCAAACAATCTAATTTGGTCATTAGCGAATTTTGTGAGAGATTGGTTGTGAGTAGGCCTAAGGATGAGATAAGCTTGGCGGTGAGCTTCACGCGTAACTTCATATGCCCTCAAAATCCATTCCCTGACTTTACTATATTCAAAACACTCGTCGTCAGGCATGTTTATAAAAATATCTTGTGCTTTACCCCTAAGCCGCCCCTGTAATATTTTCACCCACTCTTCCTTTGGCCAGTTCATGGACATGGCCATTCTCTGAAAATGGTTGAAAAATCTTTTAGGGCCTGACTCTGAAAATTCAGGCAGGTTATGCTTTTATAATAATAATAATAATTTTTATTTAGGTAAAGGTACATACATAAAGAGATTTTACAAAGTTTGTTGGCTTTATAGATAGAGCTAATACATACAATGCCTAAAGCCACTATTACGCAAAGCGTTTCGGGCAGGAAAAAACACTAATGACTAAAGCTTAAAACTAATGGGTAAAAAGAAAAAAATGCGTTGAGTACAAATAAAAATAGAGGTAAAAGAGGGGGGTAACATTGTTGAAAAAGCAGCACAAATGCAATTACAAATTATTACAGAAAATTACATTCAAACAGCGTTGATTTGAAAAACAAAAAAAACAAAAAACATACATGGGTTGACAATAGAGGGGTAAGGTAGGTTACAGGGAATTTATTAGGTATAGCTTCGTTTTTGACTTAAACTGGTTGAGAGAGGTACAGTCTTTAACATGGTTGGGAAGGTCATTCCACATTCTGGGCCCCTTGATTTGTAGAGCATTTCTGGTTTGATTAAGTCGTACTCTAGGAATATCAAAACTGTATTTATTTCTGGTGTGGTGCTCATGGGTTCTGTTACAACCTTCTATGAAGCTTTTGAGATCAGGAGTGGCATTATAGTTTAGCGTTTTATATATGTATAATACACATGAGAGAATGTGCAGTGACTTAATGTCTAACATATTCAGAGATTTGAGTAGGGGTACCGAGTGATGTCTGGGGCCAGAATTGGATATTGTCCTAATAGCAGCTTTGTGTTGAGTAATTAGAGGACGTAAGTGATTTTGGGTAGTAGAGCCCCAAGCACAAATACCATAGTTGAGATATGGATAGATAAGGGAGTAATAGAGAGTCACCAGGGCAGGGCGTGGTACATAATATCTGATCTTAGAAAGAATGCCCACAGTTTTTGAAACTTTTTTTGATATGTTTAGAATGTGTCCCTGGAAATTCAGCTTGTGGTCAATGAGAATGCCAAGAAATTTGCCATCTAATTTGTTACAAATTTGGGTATTGTTTATTTTGAGATCTATTTGATTAGAGGATTTATTGCCAAACAGAATATAGAAAGTTTTGTCAATGTTAAGGGTGAGTTTGTTGGCAGTTAGCCACAGATGGACTTTATTTAGCTCAGTATTTACTGTGACCTTTAGAGCAAGGGGATCAGGACTGGAGTAAATGAAGGTTGTGTCGTCAGCAAATAGAATTGGTTTGAGGTGTTGGGAGGCATTTGGAAGGTCATTAATGTAGATGAGAAAGAGGAGAGGGCCAAGTATGCTGCCCTGGGGAACACCAATGTTGATGGGTAGGGTGGGAGAAATTGTATTATTCACAGAAACACATTGGAGCCTGTCAGTAAGGTAGGATTTGAGGTATTGTAGGGAGTGTCCTCTGACACCATAATGATGTAATTTAAGAAGAAGGTTTTGGTGGTTGACAGTATCGAAAGCTTTACGCAGGTCCACAAATAACCCAACAGGGAACTCATTTTTATCAAGAGCTGTATGAATCGAGTTAAGCATACTAATAAGTGCATCGTTAGTGCTTTTTTTGGGCCTGAAGCCATATTGGCAAGGGCTAAGTATATTGAGTTTGGCTAGATATGAGTAAAGCTGCTTATAGATTAGTTTTTCAAAATTTTTTGACAAGTTTGGCAGGATTGATATAGGTCTGTAGTTGTTAACATCTGTGAGATCACCACATTTGTGGACAGGCGTTACTCTCGCTTTTTTTTAGAATATCTGGAAAGGTTTGGAGTTCAAGTGACTTGTTGAAGAGCAAAGCAATAGCAGGGGCTAAAGATCTGGAGGCTTTTTTGTAGATTAAAGTTGGTATCTCCTCAAGGGCACCAGACTTGGTTTTAAGGGAAAGGATTATCTCATTGACGTCAATGGAATTAATAGGCTTTAGGTACAGAGACTGGGGATAGTTCCCTGTAAGATAGTCCTTAATGTCAGTACTGGAAGATGGAATATCATTAGCAAGGGATGAACCAATGGAAGAGAAGAACCTATTGAACTCAATAGCAGAATCAGAGGCTGAAAGCTGACCATCGTTATTAGACAGGAGAGTCGGTTTGTTATTTAAAGACTTCTTTGATCCCAATATTTGTGAAATTGTTCTCCAAGTTTGTTTAATGTTGCTCTTTATTTGGGTAAATTTATCTTCGTAGTATTTAGTTTTGGCTCGTCTAATTATCTTAGATAGCAATAATGAGTAATTCTTTGAGAATTCTTTGGAGACAATTCCTAACCTATACTTCTTCTCAAGGTCATGTTTTTTATTAATAGATTTAAGTATTCCCTTTGTAAGCCAGGGATTGTTAAGCCTTTTGGTTGTGACTTGTTTTGTAAGCATAGGACAGTGGGTATTATAAAGGCTAAGAGTTTTTTGAAGAAAAGATTGAACTGCTAGGTTGATGTCCTCTATGTTACCTAACTCGGACTCCCAGTTGACATTATCAGTAGCAGTTATAAAATTGTCTATAGCAGTTTCATTGTGTAGTCTAAAACGTATCTCTCTTGACTCAAGAGGTGGTTTGCTAATGTTAGTTAAGAGAAATGTGGGGTAATGGTCTGTAGTGCTATCGGTGATTATACCTGAAGTAAGCGGAGAGGTTATGTTTGTCCAGATGTGATCTAGAGTCGTGGCAGTGCTCTCAGTGATTCTAGTAGGTCTAGTGATTAAGGGTATGAGGAAGCAGGAATTCATACAGTTGAGGAAGCTAACAGCAGTAGGGTGTTCTGGCTCGCAGAGGTCAATATTAAAGGCCCCTGCGATAATTAGGTGGTTTTTGTTCAGTCTGTTATCTAGTATTAGATTTCTAAGGTTTGAGTTGAATTCGGACACATCAGTGTTAGGAATTCTATAAACTGCACCCACAGACAGGATAGACTCGGCACCCTTGACTCTGAAGCTGGCGAAGATATACTCCCCATAGCAGTCTCTAGTTCTAATTTCTTTTAAGCATGTTAGTTCTTGGTGGTAGTAAAGAGCAGTGCCACCACCTCTCTGAAGTTGACGACAGTTGTGGATTGCTGAGTAGTTAGGCATGTTAAAGAGTTGAGTAGTATCCTCTTTCAACCATGTTTCAGTAAGTATAATAAAAGAGAATTTGTTGTCAATAGCTTCAATCAAGGCACTAACATCATCGAAGTGTTTACCTAGGGATCTAACGTTCAAATTGATTGCAGAGATATTGTGATTATGAGTTAATACATTGTTTAGATCATGTGCTGCAAAATATCTGCAATTTAGATCATTAAAGTGATTATTGTCATAGATAGTGGATAAAAGGTTAAGTTCTGGGTCTATACTTGACTGCATAAAAAAAGCTAATTGCAGGAAAAACAAGAGAAAAAAAAAGAAAAAAATGTACACAATACTGTACCAAACAAACACAAAAGGGGCTTACAGGGGAACAATGGAGTAAGGGAGTATGGCTAGGCTAGGCAACCTAGGTAATAAATGAGATTACAGAAAAAACATATAAACATGGACTATACAAAACACAAGATATAAATATACAAAACAAAAATATAAACAAGACTAAGCAATACAAAAAAATTGAGCAAAAATGAAAAATGAGGTAGATTGCTTACAGGTACTCTCAGGTACACTGTAAGTAACAATAGACAGAAAATATATATCAATATAGAAGAGAATGTCACAATACAATAAGATGAGCAATTACATGAACAGATGAAAAACAAATCTGCTGTAAAATAGAAAGTAATTATAGCAAAACACAATATAATAATATAACAATACAATAAGAGCTTACAAAGTATTGAGTCTGCTAAATTAGAGAATAATTATGGCAAGACACAACAATAAATGCAAGTAAACAAAGAATTGAAACAATTAGAGGTAGAATTAAGGTCACTAGATAGCCATGGAGGATACACAAGTTTGGTGGAGAGAACAAAAAATCAGTAGAGACTGTCAAGATGAATATATAAGAAAATTTGACAAATGATAATTGTAAAGTAAAATAATCTTAAAGATAATAAATTTTATTAAGCTTAGTTTTAACTGATAATTAGTATGAACTTAATTAAAAGAACAAAAATGAGATCAATAATTGATTTCAATAAATGACATGAGATCTTGAGATCTTGAGATGATTTCGGGGCTTTAGTGTCCCCGCGGCCCGGTCCTCAACCAGGCCTCCACCCCCAGGAAGCAGCCCGTGACAGCTGACTTAACTCCCAGGTACCTATTTACTGCTAGGTAACAGGGGCATTCAGGGTGAAAGAAACTTTGCCCATTTGTTTCTGCCTCGTGCGGGAATCGAACCCGCGCCACAGAATTACGAGTCCTGCGCGCTATCCACCAGGCTACGAGGCCCCTCGTAGATATTGACATAGATCAATACAAATAAATTTAAAATATAAATGGAATAGGGTAAGATTAGATTTAAGAGTAAAATTTTACAATGAAACTGAGGTAGATGCTTGCATAAGTGCATGGAGACTTGATGGATTATTTAGGAAATTATATGAATAAGAGAACATTAGGTAAATGGTAAGGCAGAGACAGCACCTTAGACAAAGTTAGATTAAGTTAGGTTAGGCTCAGGCACTGAAAGAGTTATTTTAAGTACTGGCATTGGTCGGGTTCAGGTTTTCAGATATACCACAATCACTTAAGAAGGCCAGAAGTTGCTGGTTACATTTTATTTCATATCTTTTTCCTGTAGCTTCTTTCTTCGCAAAAATCGTACCATTCCTAGTGTAGCACTGCTTGATAAGACCAGGTTTTTGTTTGCGAATTTGGCGCAGCCTGTAGAGGAGGGATCCACGCTGCTTTGTAAGACACTCATTAATATAGAGGTTGGTTTTTTGCTTAGCAGCTGTTTGTATGAATTCAAACTTCGTAGAGGGATTTGTAAGTTTGATGTTTTTGATGTAAGTTTTTTCATCATACTGCCTGGGGTTTGAGTCCTCGGTAGGTGGTGGTACAGCGGTATTTGCTCTCATTCTTTCTGCCTCATTTTTTGCCTTTGCTCCTCTACTTTAGCATTTTGTTCTAACAATTTTGCCTCTTGCTCTGCTACTCTAGCCTTTTGCTCTGCCAGTCTTAACTGGGCTAGCTGTAATTCTACCTCCATATTCCTACTAGCTACACTTTCAGCTGGACTGGGCTGGCATAAAATTGTATCACTTGGCAATAGTTCTTGGTCTATACAATACTGTAAAATTTCATTCACCAAGGTTCACTTTTTATTAGTGTCATTTAACTCGAGGCCAAATTCCTTGCCTAACAATACTAAATTAGATTTGGTGAGCTTCTTAATATCTACCACTGAAGGGTCCTTTGCCAGTTCCCGTATTTTAGCCTCCTAGCCAAAGAAAAAATTAAAAAAAAAATTGAGAAAAAAAAAAATTTGCACGGTCCCTATCACAAGGCGACACTCACCTCAATCGTGAAGGGATCCAGCTGGGTGTCCAATCAGTGCAAGGTGTATCCTTTGCTAGTGGAGCTGGGCCCTAGGCTAACTCACACTCGTTCTGCGGAACACAAGAATTTTTAGTTTTGGCACTCAAAAATCTAACTTTTTACAATTAAAATGTTCCTCCCGGTCAGGCCAACCTCTTGTTATGAATTTGCTTACTGTTATGGAGGGTATAGAGTATTAAAGAGACGGGCCAACAGCTACAATCAAGATGTATCAAAATTAGTGGCATAAATAGGCCCAGCCCCCAAGGAACATAGGTTCCTGTTTATGCTCTAAGGTTTTAGAAATATATCTGTCATCTGGGATACAATCATCTACAACACTACAACAGGATTAATGGATACACCTCAAAAATTAATTTATTTATTAAACCCTCTTAACAAGCCCCCATATACATTAACAACAATAACAATAACTACTTTACCACACTATCTTACTTTAAAAGCCTTGGTCCACATAGGCAGGATACAAGGTTTTACAATTAGGACAAGCTAGGGTAAAGTCTACACGGCAAGGGACAGTAGCAAGGACTCTAGGTAGCTTGGTACCAATTGAGCACACGTGGTTCCTCTGAGACCCCTTAGAGTAACTTAGCAATATAAACACTAACGTAGCCTATACACATTACTACACACTTATGCCATAAAACGTACATGCTACATGGTCCTTACCTTTGTAAACTAGACACAGGATAAGGTAAGGGAAGAGGAGGAGAAAGAGGAGGAGAAGGCAGAGCCCCACAGGGAAGATGTTTCCAAAACACAGCCAGAACAGAGAAGGGAGCAAGAAGGAGCCTTCAGTCCCTGAGCTCTCTCCTGTTGTTGTTGTTACCAGGGAGGTAACAAGCTGATCGTGCAGCTACAAACAATACAAGTCTTCACCAGCTTTAGTTACTAGTTACTTTACTCATTTCTAAATATAGCTGATATATTAAATATCAATATATCAAAACTAGTTCACTCATTAATAATCAACAACAAGCTCAGGGAATGAATGCTCTGTGAGAAACAATATTCATCTTACGTTTGGCAAGGGCGATGGGAATAAGGCATACTCCAAGTTTTAAGGAGCACTGATAAAAATAAATAAATAAATAAATAAATAAATGAATAAACAAATGTTTATTTAGGTAAGGTACATACATACAAGAGATTTTACAAAGTTTGTTGGATTAATAGATAGAGCTAGTACATACAATGCCTAAAGCCACTATTACGCAAAGCGTTTTGGGCAGGAAAAACATTAATGACTAAAGCTTAATACTAATGGGTATAAAGAATAAAATTTGTTGAGAACAAATAAAAATAGAGATAAAAGAGGGGGGAACATGGCTGAAAAAGCAGCACAAATACAATTACAAATTATTACAGACAAACAGCGTTGTTTAAAAAAACAAAAAAAAACAGACATGGGTTGACAACAGAGGGGAAAGGTAGGTTACAGGGAATTTATTAGGTAGTGCTTCGTTTTTATCTTAAACTGGTTGAGAGAGGTACTGTCTTTAACATGGTTGGGAAGATCATTCCACATTCTGGGTCCCTTGATTTGAAGAGCATTTCTAGTATGATTAAGTCGTACTCTAGGAATATCAAAACTGTATTTATTTCTGGTGTGGTGCTCATGGGTTCTGTTACAACCTTCAATGAATCTTTTGAGGTCAGGATTGGAATTACAGTTCAGCGTTTTATATATGTATAATACACATGAGAGAATGTGCAATGACTTAATATTTAACATATTCAGAGATTTGAGTAGGGGTACCGAGTGATGTCTGGGGATAGAGTTGGATATTGTCCTAATAGCAGATTTGTATTGAGTAATTAGAGGACGTAAATGATTTTGGGTAGTAGAACCCCAAGCACAAATGCCATAGTTAAGATATGGATAGATGAGGGAGTAATAGAGAGTCACCAGGGCAAGGCGGGGTACATAATATCTGATCTTAGAAAGAATGCCAACAGTTTTTGAAACTTTTTTTTATATATTTAGAATGTGTCCCTAGAAATTCAGCTTGTGGTCGATGAGAACGCCAAGGAATTTGCCCTCTAATTTGTTACAAATTTGGGTATTGTTTTTTTGAGATTTATATGATTAGAGGATTTATTGCCAAACAGAATATAAAACGTTTTGTCAATGTTAAAGGTGAGTTTGTTGGCAGTTAGCCAAAGATGGACTTTCTCTAGCTCAGTATTTACTGTGTCACTAAGAGCAAGGGGGTCAGGACTGGAGTAAATGAAGGTTGTGTCGTCAGCAAATAGAATTGGTTTGAGGTGTTGGGAGGCATTTGGAAGGTCATTAATGTAGATGAGAAAGAGGAGAGGGCCAAGTATGCTGCCCTGAGGAACACCAATGTTGATGGGTAGGGTGGGAGGAATTGTATTATTCACAGAAACATACTGGAGCCTGTCAGTAAGATAAGATTTGAGGTATTGCAGGGAGTGTCCTCTGACTCCATAATGATGTAATTTAAGAAGAAGGTTCTGGTGGTTGACAGTGTCAAAAGCCTTACGCAGGTCCACAAATAACCCAACAGGGAACTCCTTTTTATCAAGAGCTGCGTGAATCAAGTTAATCATACTAATAAGTGCATCGTTAGTGCTTTTTTTGGGTCTGAAGCCATATTGACAAGAGCTAAGTATATTGTGTTTGGCTAGAAAAGAGTAAAGCTGCTTGTAGATTAGTTTTTCGAATATTTTTGACAAGTTAGGCAGGATTGATATAGGTCTGTGGTTGTTAACATCTGTGTGATCACCACATTTCTGGACAGGGGTTACTCTTGCTTTTTTTAGAATGTCTGGAAAGGTTTGGAGTTCAAGTGACTTGTTGAAGAGCAATGCAATAGCAGGGGCTAAAGATCTGGAGTTTTTTTTGTAAATTAAAGTTGGTATCTCCTCGAGGGCACCAGACTTGGTTTTAAGGGAAAGGATTATCTCATTGACATCAGGGGAATTAGTAGGCTTTAGGTACAGAGACTGTGGATAGTTACCTGTAAGATAGTCATTAACATCAGTACTGGAAGATGGGATATCATTTGCAAGGGATGACCCAATGGAAGAGAAGAACCTATTGAACTCAATTGCAGAATCAGAGGCTGAAAGCTGACCAACGTTATTGGACAGGAGTGTTGGTTTGTTATTTAAAATCTTCTTTGATCCCAATATTTGTGAAATTGTGTTCCAAGTTTTTTTAATGTTGCTCTTTATTTGGGTAAATTTATCTTCATAGTATTTAGTTTTGGCTCGTCAAATTATTTTAGATAACAATAACGAGTACTTCTTTGAGAATTCTTTGGAGACGGTTCCTAACCTATACTTCTTCTCAAGGTCGTGTTTTTTGTTAATGGATTTAAGTATTCCCTTTGTAAGCCAAGGATTGTTGAGCCTTTTGTTTGTGACTTGTTTTGTAAGCATAGGACAGTGGGTGTTATAAAGGCTAAGAGTTGTTTGTAGAAAAGATTGCACTGCTAGGTTGATGTCCCCTATGTTACCTAACTCAGACTCCCAGTTGACATTATCAGCAGCAGTTATAAAATTGTTTAAAGCAGTTTCATTGTGCAGCTTAAAGCTTAACTCCCTTGACTCAAGAGGTGGTTTGATAATGTTAGTTAAGAGAAATGTGGGGTAATGGTCTGTAGTGTTATCGGTGATTATACCTGAAGTAAGCGGAGAGGTTATGTTGGTCCAGATGTGATATAGAGTCGTAGCAGTACTATCAGTGATTCTGGTTGGTCTAGTGATTAAGGGTATGAGGATGCAGGAATTCATACAGTTGAGGAAGCTAACAGCAGTAGGGTGTTCCGGCTCGCAGAGGTCAATATTAAAGTCCCCTGCGATAATTAGATGGTTTTTGTTCAGTCTGTTATCTAGTATTAGATTTCTAAGGTTTGAATTGAATTCAGACACATCAGTGTTAGGAATTCTATAGACTGCACCCACAGACAGGACAGACTCGGCACCCTTGACTCTGAAACTGGCGAAGATATACTCCCCACAGCAGTCTCTAGTTCAAATTATTTTTAAGCATGTTAGTTCTTGGTGGTAGTAAAGAGCAGTACCACCACCTCTCTGCATTTGACGACAGTTGTGAATTGCCGAGTAGTTAGGCATGTTAAAGAGTTGAGTAGTATCCTCTTTCAACCACGTTTCAGTAAGTATAATAAAAGAGAATTTGTTGTCAATAGTTTCAATCAAGGCACTAACATCATCGAAGTGTTTACCTAGGGATCTAACGTTCAAGTTGATTACAGAGATATTGTGATTATCTGTTAATACATTGTTTACATCATGTGCTGTAAAATATCTGCAATTTTGTTCATTGAAGTGATGATTGTCATAGATAGTGGATAAGAGGTTTAGTTCTGGGTCTATACTTGTCTGCATAAAAAGGCTGATTGCAGGAAAACAAGGTAAGAATGGCAAGTTACAAAATAGAAAACAAAGAAAAAAGTAGAATAAAAATTCTAAAGTAATATAACCTTAATGGTAATTTTAAGTAAAAAGAAAAAAAAATTAATGGGAACTAGGAATGTAAAGAATTAACTAGAATAATTAATAACAATAGATGACCAAAAAAGTAAAAAAGCAATTATGAAATCAATAAAATGAAAAGCTTGCTTACTATACTATTATAAGTACACTATAGTTGAATACTAAAGTTTCACTAAAACAAACTGAGGTAGTTTAAATAGAGATACACTCAGGAACACTGGATAATGAAGTTAATACTAGAGGACACAGGAAAAGCCAGTGTACTATGGAACATGGGAGTAAAAAGAAAAAAGACAATAATAATAATAAAGATGACAATATTATTATTTTTATTTTTATTTTTTTAAATAAAGTTAAAACCTTTTGAAGGGAAAGGCAGAGCTAAAGTACACAAAGGTAGTTACATGAGATTATAATTTGAATTCAGGCTATACAGCAGACATCCCACAGTCACTGAGGAAAGAATTAAGGTGAGCTTCAGTGGTTATTGAATAGGTTTTTCCAGTGTCAGTCCTCCTAGCTATAATTTTACCATCTCGCACAAAACAGTGTTTAATTGTCGGGGAATTTTTGCAGAAGCCACGCAGTTTAAAAAAGAGATTTTGCCTGAACCTGGTCAGACATTCATTCACATAAACAGTGGATTTACTAGTGACTGCAGATGAGATAAGATCAGACTTGCGGGAGCAGCTATCTAGTTTTATTCGTATTCTAATGTTATTTGTACCAGATGATTTGGTACCCACTCTACAAGCTGATTTGATGTCATTTTTTTGGATTGAATACCTTAACTTATCCTGCAATACCTTGATCACGATGGCAGCACAGTCTTCTCCATCAGTTTCTTGGGGAAAATCACGTGAAGAGATAATTACAGACTCAAGTAGTTTATGTTGGTCTGTTTCGTCTTGGGTAACAGTGTGTTGCTGTTGTAGGTTGTTCAGATGGTTCTCAAACTGTTGTAATATTTCTTCCTGTTTTCTAGTGGTTTCATCTGGATTAAAGTTAGTAACTGTGTTCTTGAGAAGGTTTATTTCTTGTTCGAGGTGGACGACTTTGGTAGATAGATCTTGATTGTTCTTGAGTAAGGCTCCAGCTTCATTCTGCAAAGATAATAATGAGCCTTGCAGGTTCATTATTAAGGCCGACTGCTCTTTGATTACTGACATTTGATCTTCATGTACTTGAGTTAATAACTTGAGCCAAGGGTTATCAGCAAGGCGCTTGAAGTCAGAACAAGGGGCAGCTGCTCGTTTAAGTTGGTCCATATGGCTACATAATAGTTGCAAGGCCCGTGTCGGAGACGGCGCTGCGCCCAGCTGAGATTGTTTGTTATTGTTCCGAACCATAATGGAAACTGACCCAACTATAGGATGGGTTTAACCCAAGTATCGCGCTTCCAAAAGGGTCGCCCAAGTTGGAAAAGACGAACGCCGAAAGAATATTGTTGAAAACATCTTGGTAACTTATTAAACCAAAATTATTTATTAGTCAGAAGAAACGCGATCTATACATAAAACCTCTACCAGACAAATATTTTAAGTAAAACCAAAGATATTTGTAGTTGTATAAAAGTGGCAGCTAGTTTTCATCGCTCGTCGAGCTCGAAACCCACAGCATTCATCTCAGAACAATGCCTATTTCACGCAGTTTCTATAATAAACGTAAGAGTTTTATATGTCACAAGAAAGATAGAAATATAAGCTTCATTTTAAATACCCTAACATGTGCATATTTAAATTTAAAGCGAAGATACGTGTACTTTTATAATTGCCGAGCTCCGATCCCGGACAGATCGATCGACGGAGCAACTATCTCTCAGAACAAAGTTTATTTCACGTGAATTCGTTAATAAACATATATGTTTCAAGAAAGGCAGACATATAAGCTTCACTTTAAACACCTTACCATAGACATATTTAAAGTTCTAATGAAGATACATGTATTTTAAAAATTACGGAGCTCCGACCCCGTACAGACGGGGACTGGTCAAGTCGTATACTGCAATTTCGGATACTGGGCTAGAAACAACTTCGTTCACTGAGAATTTTGTACATACAAACCATTCCATTCGTATATGCGCTGGTTTGTGTTCGCTGCCATAAATACATGGCAGCGAGATTATTATTATTAATAATAATTTATCTATTATTAGAATAACAAGGTGCAAACCATACTCCCTTACAGTTGAATTCTATTTATTTATATACAAGAAGGTACATTGGGTTGCGAGAGTACATAACATATATTAATTAAGAGGTACATTGTAGAAATATTAAAGAGATTAAAGATTAAGAGATTAAAGGATTTAAGACTAACACGTTTAGAAACAAGGCGCCCCGAAGGAGGCTAATTTATTATGCACCCCATACTCAGATTCCATCTTTTATTATACATTTCATATATAATTCTAGTTCAGGAACTTCCTGGGATAAAACGTGAACATTCCTTAAGGAACTGTGAGGTGCTTATCTGTTTTTCCTCGTAACGGTCCCAAAGTTTCCATAAATGTTCCTGTTTTTCCTTATTGCCCTTGCGGCGACTGGACTTGAGCTTTAGCTCAGAAACCAGTTGGTATTGCAAGGTTACAAGGGACGCCTCACGGTACAGTAAAGGGATTAAAATATATAAAGATAAGTTGTCCCTCACTGCCCTTTGATTCAGACGCTGGTGCCATCCTTCTACGTCGTTGTTGGTCCTCACCAGTCGTCTGAATGCACACCAGTTCCCCACTTCCCAGACACTGTTGCACAGCCACGTACTTTTTATGTAACTAGTTAGCTGTGTCAAGGGTGAACTACTAGCCGACTTTTCTAATTCAGTAAACGCCTTATTTATGTGGCGCTTCGGTAAGTATGGCAAGGCTAGTAAATTTTTTATTAGGGTATACACCTGGGTGTATTCCCTGTAAGCAGCTGCCAGCCCAAATTCTTGAACCTTTCGCCAAACTGCTTGTGTCCAGTGGAATGTGCAGCCGTGAATGTGTACAGCTGGTAACAGCTCTCTCACTACACCCCACAATGCAACCTCGAAATCCATCACCACCTCTTCTACTTCAAGCTCTTGTCCGATCATTATTGTCTTGAGGGAATCGATCACCTGAAACGTACAAATAGGATGGAAAAATTAAGTCACACTGAACAGTACTTACAAAACATCTGGTAGCAAAATTGGGTTACTTATTTAATAATGCCACCATATTTAAGACCTTATTAATATCCCCCCTATACCGTTCCCACTGCCGCTCTCAGGACAGATATGTGTTATATTTTTAATGAACTAAACTAACACGACAATAAAATCAAAACCATTATTATTTATATTTTACTACCACTGTCATAATCTGCAAGACAATCGGATACGTTCTCGCTTCATAGTCGAGATTAAATCCATGTTCGAAATCCAGGTGAGACAGCAATTATTGGGCGCGTTTTCTATCACCTAATAAGCCTGTTTACCTAGCAGTAAATAGATACCCACGAGTTAGCCAGGTATAACTATATATATATATATATATATATATATATATATATATATATATATATATATATATATGCGAACAAGCCAGAATGGTCCCCTGGACAATATGCAACTGAAAACTCACACCCCAGAAGTGACTCGAACCCATACTCCCAGAAGCAACGCAACTGGTATGTACAAGACGCCTTAATCCACTTGACCATCACGACCGGACATAATGAGGTGATAGCCGAGGCTATTTGAACCACCCCACCGCCGGCACTCGGATAGTTATCTTGGGCATAGCATTTTACCAAATCACCTCATTCTTAGGGGCACACGTGAGGAACACAAATGCGAACAAGCCAGAATGGTCCCCTGGACAATATGCAACTGAAAACTCACACCCCAGAAGTGACTCGAACCCATACTCCCAGAAGCAATGCAACTGGTATGTACAAGACGCCTTAATCCACTTGACCATCACGACCGGACATAATGAGGTGATAGCCGAGGCTATTTGAACCACCCCACCGCCGGCACTCGGATAGTTATCTTGGGCATAGCATTTTACCAAATCACCTCATTCTTAGGGGCACACGTGAGGAACACAAATGCGAACAAGCCAGAATGGTCCCCTGGACAATATGCAACTGAAAACTCACACCCCAGAAGTGACTCGAACCCATACTCCCAGAAGCAACGCAACTGGTATGTACAAGACGCCTTAATCCACTTGACCATCACGACCGGACATAATGAGGTGATAGCCGAGGCTATTTGAACCACCCCACCGCCGGCACTCGGATAGTTATCTTGGGCATAGCATTTTACCAAATCACCTCATTCTTAGGGGCACACGTGAGGAACACAAATGCGAACAAGCCAGAATGGTCCCCTGGACAATATGCAACTGAAAACTCACACCCCAGAAGTGACTCGAACCCATACTCCCAGAAGCAACGCAACTGGTATGTACAAGACGCCTTAATCCACTTGACCATCACGACCGGACATAATGAGGTGATAGCCGAGGCTATTTGAACCACCCCACCGCCGGCACTCGGATAGTTATCTTGGGCATAGCATTTTACCAAATCACCTCATTCTTAGGGGCACACGTGAGGAACACAAATGCGAACAAGCCAGAATGGTCCCCTGGACAATATGCAACTGAAAACTCACACCCCAGAAGTGACTCGAACCCATACTCCCAGAAGCAACGCAACTGGTATGTACAAGACGCCTTAATCCACTTGACCATCACGACCGGACATAATGAGGTGATAGCCGAGGCTATTTGAACCACCCCACCGCCGGCACTCGGATAGTTATCTTGGGCATAGCATTTTACCAAATCACCTCATTCTTAGGGGCACACGTGAGGAACACAAATGCGAACAAGCCAGAATGGTCCCCTGGACAATATGCAACTGAAAACTCACACCCCAGAAGTGACTCGAACCCATACTCCCAGAAGCAACGCAACTGGTATGTACAAGACGCCTTAATCCACTTGACAATCACGACCGGACATAATGAGGTGATAGCCGAGGCTATTTGAACCACCCCACCGCCGGCACTCGGATAGTTATCTTGGGCATAGCATTTTACCAAATCACCTCATTCTTAGGGGCACACGTGAGGAACACAAATGCGAACAAGCCAGAATGGTCCCCTGGACAATATGCAACTGAAAACTCACACCCCAGAAGTGACTCGAACCCATACTCCCAGAAGCAACGCAACTGGTATGTACAAGACGCCTTAATCCACTTGACCATCACGACCGGACATAATGAGAACTATCCGAGTGCCGGCGGTGGGGTGGTTCAAATAGCCTCGGCTATCACCTCATTATGTCCGGTCGTGATGGTCAAGTGGATTAAGGCGTCTTGTACATACCAGTTGCGTTGCTTCTGGGAGTATGGGTTCGAGTCACTTCTGGGGTGTGAGTTTTCAGTTGCATATTGTCCAGGGGACCATTCTGGCTTGTTCGCATTTGTGTTCCTCACGTGTGCCCCTAAGAATGAGGTGATTTGGTAAAATGCTATGCCCAAGATAACTATCCGAGTGCCGGCGGTGGGGTGGTTCAAATAGCCTCGGCTATCACCTCATTATGTCCGGTCGTGATGGTCAAGTGGATTAAGGCGTCTTGTACATACCAGTTGCGTTGCTTCTGGGAGTATGGGTTCGAGTCACTTCTGGGGTGTGAGTTTTCAGTTGCATATTGTCCAGGGGACCATTCTGGCTTGTTCGCATTTGTGTTCCTCACGTGTGCCCCTAAGAATGAGGTGATTTGGTAAAATGCTATGCCCAAGATAACTATCCGAGTGCCGGCGGTGGGGTGGTTCAAATAGCCTCGGCTATCACCTCATTATGTCCGGTCGTGATGGTCAAGTGGATTAAGGCGTCTTGTACATACCAGTTGCGTTGCTTCTGGGAGTATGGGTTCGAGTCACTTCTGGGGTGTGAGTTTTCAGTTGCATATTGTCCAGGGGACCATTCTGGCTTGTTCGCATTTGTGTTCCTCACGTGTGCCCCTAAGAATGAGGTGATTTGGTAAAATGCTATGCCCAAGATAACTATCCGAGTGCCGGCGGTGGGGTGGTTCAAATAGCCTCGGCTATCACCTCATTATGTCCGGTCGTGATGGTCAAGTGGATTAAGGCGTCTTGTACATACCAGTTGCGTTGCTTCTGGGAGTATGGGTTCGAGTCACTTCTGGGGTGTGAGTTTTCAGTTGCATATTGTCCAGGGGACCATTCTGGCTTGTTCGCATTTGTGTTCCTCACGTGTGCCCCTAAGAATGAGGTGATTTGGTAAAATGCTATGCCCAAGATAATTATCCGAGTGCCGGCGGTGGGGTGGTTCAAATAGCCTCGGCTATCACCTCATTATGTCCGGTCGTGATGGTCAAGTGGATTAAGGCGTCTTGTACATACCAGTTGCGTTGCTTCTGGGAGTATGGGTTCGAGTCACTTCTGGGGTGTGAGTTTTCAGTTGCATATTGTCCAGGGGACCATTCTGTCTTGTTCGCATTTGTGTTCCTCACGTGTGCCCCTAAGAATGAGGTGATTTGGTAAAATGCTATGCCCAAGATAACTATCCGAGTGCCGGCGGTGGGGTGGTTCAAATAGCCTCGGCTATCACCTCATTATGTCCGGTCGTGATGGTCAAGTGGATTAAGGCGTCTTGTACATACCAGTTGTGTTGCTTCTGGGAGTATGGGTTCGAGTCACTTCTGGGGTGTGAGTTTTCAGTTGCATATTGTCCAGGGGACCATTCTGGCTTGTTCGCATTTGTGTTCCTCACGTGTGCCCCTAAGAATGAGGTGATTTGGTAAAATGCTATGCCCAAGATAACTATCCGAGTGCCGGCGTTGGGGTGGTTCAAATAGCCTCGGCTATCACCTCATTATGTCCGGTCGTGATGGTCAAGTGGATTAAGGCGTCTTGTACATACCAGTTGCGTTGCTTCTGGGAGTATGGGTTCGAGTCACTTCTGGGGTGTGAGTTTTCAGTTGCATATTGTCCAGGGGACCATTCTGGCTTGTTTGCATTTGTGTTCCTCACGTGTGCCCCTAAGAATGAGGTGATTTGGTAAAATGCTATGCCCAAGATAACTATCCGAGTGCCGGCGGTGGGGTGGTTCAAATAGCCTCGGCTATCACCTCATTATGTCCGGTCGTGATGGTCAAGTGGATTAAGGCGTCTTGTACATACCAGTTGCGTTGCTTCTGGGAGTATGGGTTCGAGTCACTTCTGGGGTGTGAGTTTTCAGTTGCATATTGTCCAGGGGACCATTCTGGCTTGTTCGCATTTGTGTTCCTCACGTGTGCCCCTAAGAATGAGGTGATTTGGTAAAATGCTATGCCCAAGATAATTATCCGAGTGCCGGCGGTGGGGTGGTTCAAATAGCCTCGGCTATCACCTCATTATGTCCGGTCGTGATGGTCAAGTGGATTAAGGCGTCTTGTACATACCAGTTGCGTTGCTTCTGGGAGTATGGGTTCGAGTCACTTCTGGGGTGTGAGTTTTCAGTTGCATATTGTCCAGGGGACCATTCTGGCTTGTTCGCATTTGTGTTCCTCACGTGTGCCCCTAAGAATGAGGTGATTTGGTAAAATGATATGCCCAAGATAACTATCCGAGTGCCGGCGGTGGGGTGGTTCAAATAGCCTCGGCTATCACCTCATTATGTCCGGTCGTGATGGTCAAGTGGATTAAGGCGTCTTGTACATACCAGTTGCGTTGCTTCTGGGAGTATGGGTTCGAGTCACTTCTGGGGTGTGAGTTTTCAGTTGCATATTGTCCAGGGGACCATTCTGGCTTGTTCGCATTTGTGTTCCTCACGTGTGCCCCTAAGAATGAGGTGATTTGGTAAAATGATATGCCCAAGATAACTATCCGAGTGCCGGCGGTGGGGTGGTTCAAATAGCCTCGGCTATCACCTCATTATGTCCGGTCGTGATGGTCAAGTGGATTAAGGCGTCTTGTACATACCAGTTGCGTTGCTTCTGGGAGTATGGGTTCGAGTCACTTCTGGGGTGTGAGTTTTCAGTTGCATATTGTCCAGGGGACCATTCTGGCTTGTTCGCATTTGTGTTCCTCACGTGTGCCCCTAAGAATGAGGTGATTTGGTAAAATGCTATGCCCAAGATAACTATCCGAGTGCCGGCGGTGGGGTGGTTCAAATAGCCTCGGCTATCACCTCATTATGTCCGGTCGTGATGGTCAAGTGGATTAAGGCGTCTTGTACATACCAGTTGCGTTGCTTCTGGGAGTATGGGTTCGAGTCACTTCTGGGGTGTGAGTTTTCAGTTGCATATTGTCCAGGGGACCATTCTGGCTTGTTCGCATTTGTGTTCCTCACGTGTGCCCCTAAGAATGAGGTGATTTGGTAAAATGCTATGCCCAAGATAACTATCCGAGTGCCGGCGTTGGGGTGGTTCAAATAGCCTCGGCTATCACCTCATTATGTCCGGTCGTGATGGTCAAGTGGATTAAGGCGTCTTGTACATACCAGTTGCGTTGCTTCTGGGAGTATGGGTTCGAGTCACTTCTGGGGTGTGAGTTTTCAGTTGCATATTGTCCAGGGGACCATTCTGGCTTGTTCGCATTTGTGTTCCTCACGTGTGCCCCTAAGAATGAGGTGATTTGGTAAAATGCTATGCCCAAGATAACTATCCGAGTGCCGGCGGTGGGGTGGTTCAAATTGCCTCGGCTATCACCTCATTATGTCCGGTCGTGATGGTCAAGTGGATTAAGGCGTCTTGTACATACCAGTTGCGTTGCTTCTGGGAGTATGGGTTCGAGTCACTTCTGGGGTGTGAGTTTTCAGTTATATATATATATATATATATATATATATATATATATATATATATATATATATATATATATATATATATATATATATATATATTAGTATATTTTATTTTGGTAGCAGTCTTTCCTGTAGACATATATTATTAAATATGACCGAAAAAGTAAGATTAATAATTCTAACACGAATTTTCTCAATCTTTGAATTTTTCTCAATTTTCTCAATTTTTTCTCAAAGAAATGTACGAAAGATTGAGAAAATTCGTGTTAGAATTATTAATCTTACTTTTTCGGTCATATTTAATAATATATATATATATATATATATATATATATATATATATATATATATATATATATATATATATATATATACATATATATATATATATATATATATATATATATATATATATATATATATATATATATATATATATATATATATCAAAGATCAAAGGTACAATTTCGTTCAAATAGGGTCTGAGACCCTAGGCCCATGGGGTGAGAGTGCAAGAAGGTTTTTTAAGGATCTTGGTTCCAAGCTCATTGACACCACAAGAGACCCTAGAGCAGCAAGTTTTCTCTTTCAGCGCCTCAGTGTCGCGATCCAGAGGGGGAATGCTCGCTGCATCCTCGGTTCCTGCCCGGCGTCGGAGGAGTTCGAGGAAATCTACAGCCTCTAGGAAGCGAACTTTTTCTTGTGTCCTCTTAATGTTTATTTTTTGTATAAAATCAGATATGTAACTGTATAACCTTGCATAATAAAGTGTACATCATAATAAAAAAAAAG
>NC_091169.1:33151843-33246843 GCF_040958095.1 Procambarus clarkii
TTAGATTTTACTTTTATATTCTTACAGATATAGTCTATATATTTCGAGCTATTACATATATTTTGTTGTATTACTCAACCTTAAATAAATATAATATTTAATTCTCTTTTTGTACCCTATTGTAATTTACACGTACATATATAGGATGTCCATTTCTTTCTCAGATATGTCTTCTTTCTTTCTCTCCCTTTCTATTTCAGATATTTAAAAATTATTAACCCTGATTTACCCTAAACGTTTTAATGTAGGTAATTAAAAGATTATAAAAAGGTTTTTTTAAATGTTATTTACGTTCTAAGGTTGTATATAAAAATTCTCAAAAAACATTTTTTAAAACGTAATTATAAACGTGCTGAAAACAATGAAATGTCGTTTTTAGAATGTTTTAAAAAACGTGAAAATGTTTGCTGGGTGGTTGGTTTACATGTGATGGCACACAATATCGGCACCCCACAACATGCTGTTGAAGTTGGAATGCATGGCATAGGCTCCTCACACAATGTTCTTTATGTGGTCCTCAGGTGATAGTTTTCTATTTAGAAACCACCCCTAGATCTCTTTCTTATCAGAATTCTTAAAGATTTCTCACATGGTTTTCCTAATGATAGATTGGGCTGTAAGGGACAGGTTTGATGTATGGATTAGTTGATAGAAGTTCCAGTCCACCTGTAGACAGGGATCTCACATCAGCTTGTATATTATACAAGGATAAGATTTGATAAATTCAGTTATTTGACTGAACACTGGCTCTAACCTAGCCTAGCCTATAGTCTAACCTAGCTCCATAACTAACAGCCATTAGCCGGCTCTGTTTAAATCAGAGATTTAAACATACATAGTCTAACCTAGCTCCATAACTAACAGCCATTAGCCATTAGCCATCCATGCACAGCCATCAGCCGGGCCATAGACCGGCTATTTTGCTTTTTTCCCAAGCCGGTCTATGTTTTTTTTCGATGCCTCAGTGGCCCATGCACAGGTCCGTTCAAGGGGATTAAATAGCCGTTCTATGGCCCCAGGGTTTGTATTTTATCAAACTCTTATTAGAATAATAGATCTCGTAATAATTTGGCAAAAATAGTGGCATTTACTATTTTAAAAAGCTCGGGTGCAGGGGGGGGGGTTGTGTAAAAGCCTGGTTTGTGCCTCGGAGAGGCTATGGGATCCAGTAAGATCGTCCTTCCTTTCCTCCCTAGAATCTGGATGTAGCAGGTGCTCAATTGTCAAAAGTGAAAAATTGGGTTTGTCTTCCGAATGCACCATATCTGTAAATTTTTTAATAATCTTTTAAAAATAGTAAATGCCATTATTTTTGCAAAATTATTACGAGATCTATTATACTAATAAGGGTTTGATAAAATACAGTAGACTGCCTACTGGATAATAGTTCCAGTCCACCTGTAGACAGGGATCTCACATCAGCTTGTATATTATACAAGGATAAGATTTGATAAATTCAGTTATTTGACTGAACACTGGCTCTAACCTAGCCTAGCCTATAGTCTAACCTAGCTCCATAACTAACAGCCATTAGCCGGCTCTGTTTAAATCAGAGATTTAAACATACATAGTCTAACCTAGCTCCATAACTAACAGCCATTAGCCATCCATGCACAGCCATCAGCCGGGCCATAGACCGGCTATTTTGCTTTTTTCCCAAGCCGGTCTAGTTTTTTTTCGATGCCTCAGTGGCCCATGCACAGGTCCGTTCAAGGGGATTAAATAGCCGTTCTATGGCCCCAGGGTTTGTATTTTATCAAACTCTTATTAGAATAATAGATCTCGTAATAATTTTGCAAAAATAGTGGCATTTACTATTTTAAAAAGCTCGGGTGCAGGGGGGGGGGGTTGTGTAAAAGCCTGGTTTGTGCCTCGGAGAGGCTATGGGATCCAGTAAGATCGTCCTTCCTTTCCTCCCTAGAATCTGGATGTAGCAGGTGCTCAATTGTCAAAAGTGAAAAATTGGGTTTGTCTTCCGAATGCACCATATCAGTAAATTTTTTAATAATCTTTTAAAAATAGTAAATGCCACTATTTTTGCAAAATTATTACGAGATCTATTATTCTAATAACGGTTTGATAAAATACAGTAGACTGCCTACTGGTTTTACCTGTAATAAGGTTTGATACAGATGATTATCCGTTCAAGGGGATTAAATAGCCGTTCTATGGCCCCAGGGTTTTCTCAAATTTTCTTTCATAGCCGGTCTATGGCCCCTGGGTTTTACGAACTTTTTTTCCCAAGCCGGTCTATGGCCCCTGGGTTTTACGAACTTTTTTTTTCCCAAGCCGGTCTATGGCGTGTATGTTAAATAAACCAAATTTTTCACTTTTGACAATTGAGCACCTGCTACATTCAGATTCTAGGGAGGAAAGGAATAATATAATATCTAATATATCTATCTGTGTGAAATAGATTAAATCCATTTATTTGATATTCAGCTAATAGTTCTGTATTTTCTACATTCATCCATGTTTTGGTAAGTGCAATAATATGTATTGTTTCATTGCAGATTAGAGATTCAAGATAGTTCTAGATTTCCGAAGTACTGAAACGTGCGCCATACAGGCTTGGTGGATCTAGGTGCAAGGTAAAATTATTTACATTTACTTGTTTTGTATTTATATGCATATATGCATTTATATGCACTATTCTATAGAATAATAGATCTCGTAATAATTTTGCAAAATAGTGGCATTTACTATTTTTAAAAGATTATTAAAAAATTTACTGATATGGTGCATTCGGAAGACAAACCCAATTTTTCACTTTTGACAATTGAGCTCGGGTGCAGGGGGGGGGGTTGTGTAAAAGCCTGGTTTGTGCCTCGGAGAGGCTATGGGATCCAGTAAGTTCAGTAGAACTTCGGTTTCAACCCTTTTACCCTGTTGTAGCTCAGTCGATTAAGGCAGTGTCTGGGATGCTTCCGGACGCAGGTTCAAATCCTCGTCACGGCCCTTGTGGATTTGTTCATTTGATGCATCACGTTATTGTGATCTGTGTGTGTAATTCTTCACTTGCTACAGCAACAGGAATGTGTGTGTATGTATTTGTGTTGTTGAATATGACCGAAAGTGTAAGATTAATGATTCTAACACAAATCGTCTGAATATTTGTTTTTCACTGTCGAGAGTAGTTAAAAAAATTTACTCGAGTTTATTTTCACACTTTATTTATGGTCCTTAAGTCCCTCTCCATAATGCTGCTGCTGTTTCTCGCATCTTTGCAACGCTTGTATGTTTGGGGGTTTGGCCTCTTGCTATATATTGATTCCATTTGTGTGTGTTTGGGTCTCAGGCCCTCTCGCAATTTCTGTTGAACAAACCCCTTTTCCTAGTTCTGCATCTCTCCTTTGGTACAAATTTTGTTGTGCTTTTATCATATATTTCACAAAATTTGACATACATTTCATTTACTTCATGTCCTATCAGCAAGTGTTTGTCAAATTCTTTAAGGAAAGTTTATCATCCTGATTGCAGATCTCTAGCGCTATTATGTCAACTTCTTGTGGATTCGCAATCATTATTTAATTTACCTTTAGGTGTTCTTTCACCAGCACAGCAACACTGTACCTCTCCCAACCAGTTTAAGATAAAAACTAAGTACTAACTAATTAACTCAATGTAACCTACCTTACCCCCAAAATGTCAACCCATGTCTTCTATTTTAAACAATGCTGTTTTGTTGACCAAATTGTATTTTTGTTTTTTTTGCAATGTTTCCCCCCCCCCCAACCACTCTACCACCACATTGAGTTTAGTAGCTCTGTGCACGTCAGGTGCTGTTTAATATACAGACCTACTCCTCCATTTAACCTAGTTTCTCTATCACATCTATATCACTTTGTGCTTTAGGCCTGGTGGAGCTTGGTCCACCAGGCTGTTGTTTGGAGTGGCCCGCAGATCCACATACAGTCTGCATATGATAAGAGTGTGAGGTGTGTGAGTATAGCAGGCCAGGGAGGCAGGATGTGTGGTCACAGGCGAGGCCTAGGCCTCGTGATCTCTAATGTTGGTTTTTATATATATGTTGGATTTTTTGTCCTGTTTCAAATTATAATTATTTAGCAGGAATGTAATAAGATATTGCACAGTATTAATGTGACAATAATATATGCATTATTTCCTTGATAATCAAACTTGTTGTTCAAAGATAATATACAATCTTTGAAGGAAACATTTTGAGAGTGCGAGCTGGCAACACTGGGCTGGTGGGTGAGAGAGACATATGGTTAGTTGTACTCAGACCTTCAGTGGTGAAGGGTGTGTCCCAGCTGGCCGCCACCAGCCGCCACCCCCGCCACCCGCCACCCACCACCAGCCGCCACCCGCCGCCACCCACCACCAGCCGCCACCCGCCACCACCCACAACCCACCACCAGCCGCCACCCGCCACCCACCACCAGCCGCCACCCGCCACCACCCACCATCAGCCGCCACCCGCCACCACCCACCACCAGCCGCCACCTGCCACCACCCACCACCAGCCGCCACCCGCCACCACCCACCACCAGCCGCCACCACCCACCACCAGCCGCCAACCGCCACCACCCACCACCAGCCGCCACCCACCACCACCCACCACCAGCCGCCACCCGCCACCAGCCACCGCCACCCACCACCGCCACTCACCACCCGCCGCCACCCGCAACCACCCACCACAGCCGCCACCCGCCACCACCCACCACCAGCCGCCACCCGCCACCACCCGCCACCAGCCGCCACCCGCCACCAGCCACCGCCACCCACCACCGCCACTCACCACCCGCCGCCACCACCCACCACCAGCCGCCACCCGCCACCAGCCACCACCAGCCGCCACCTGCCACCACCCCCACCAGCCGCCACCCGCCGCCACCCGCCACCCACCACCAGCCGCCACCCGCCGCCACCCGCCACCCACCACCAGCCGCCACCCCCGCCACCCGCCACCCACAACCAGCCGCCACCCACCACCAGCCGCCACCCGCCACCACCCACCACCAGCCGCCACCCGCCACCACCCACCACCAGCCGCCACCCGCCACCACCCACCACCAGCCGCCACCCGCCACCACCCACCGCCACCCGCCACCACCCACCACCAGCCGCCACCCGCCACCACCCACCACCAGCCGCCACCCGCCACCAGCCACCGCCACCCACCACCCACCACCAGCCGCCACCCGCCGCCACCCGCCACCACCCACCACTAGCCGCCACCCGCCACCACCCACCAGCCGCCGCCACCCACCACCAGCCGCCACCCGCCGCCACCCGCCGCCACCCACACCAGCCGCCACCGCCGCCACCCGCCACCCACCACCAGCCGCCACCCACCACCAGCCGCCACCTGCCACCACCCACCACCCACCACCAGCCGCCACCCGCCACCACCCACCACCTGCCGCCACCCGCCACCTCCCACCACCAGCCGCCACCACCCACCACCAGCCGCCACCCGCCACCACCCGCCACCAGCCGCCACCCGCCACCAGCCACCGCCACCCACCACCGCCACTCACCACCCGCCGCCACCACCCACCACCAGCCGCCACCCGCCACCAGCCACCACCAGCCGCCACCTGCCACCACCCACCACCAGCCGCCACCTGCCGCCACCCACCACCAGCCGCCACCCGCCGCCACCCGCCACCCACCACCAGCCGCCACCCGCCGCCACCCGCCACCCACCACCAGCCGCCACCCACCACCAGCCGCCACCCGCCACCACCCACCACCAGCCGCCACCTGCCACCACCCACCACCAGCCGCCACCCGCCATCACCCACCACCAGCCGCCACCCGCCACCACCCACCACCTGCCGCCACCCGCCACCACCCACCACCAGCCGCCACCCGCCACCACCCACCACCGCCCCACGCCACCAGCCACCGCCACCCACCACCCACCACCAGCCGCCACCCGCCGCCTCCCGCCACCACCCACCACCACCGCCACCCGCCACCACCCACCAGCCGCCGCCACCCACCACCAGCCGCCACCCGCCGCCACCCGCCGCCACCCGCCACCCACCACCAGCCGCCACCCGCCGCCACCCGCCACCCACCACCAGCCGCCACCCACCACCAGCCGCCACCCGCCACCACCCACCACCAGCCGCCACCCGCCACCACCCACCACCTGCCGCCACCCGCCACCACCCACCACCAGCCGCCACCCACCACCACCCACCACCAGCCGCCACCCGCCACCAGCCACCACCACCCACCACCGCCACTCACCACCCGCCGCC
Organism: Procambarus clarkii; assembly: GCF_040958095.1. Taxonomy (NCBI): domain Eukaryota; kingdom Metazoa; phylum Arthropoda; class Malacostraca; order Decapoda; family Cambaridae; genus Procambarus; species Procambarus clarkii. The sequence continues at coordinate 33,158,080 of NC_091169.1, forward strand.
ACCACCCACCACCACCCGCCACCCACCACCAGCCGCCACCCGCCACCTCCCACCACCAGCCGCCACCCGCCACCACCCACCACCAGCCGCCACCCGCCACCACCAGCCGCCACCCGCCACCTGCCACCGCCACCCACCACCGCCACTCACCACCCGCCGCCACCACCCACCACCACCCGCCACCCACCACCAGCCGCCACCCGCCACCACCCACCACCAGCCGCCACCCGCCACCACCCACCACCAGCCGCCACCCGCCACCACCAGCCGCCACCGCCACCAGCCACTGCCACCCACCACCGCCACTCACCACCCGCCGCCACCACCCACCACCAGCCGCCACCCGCCACCAGCCACCGCCACCCACCACCGCCACCCGCCGCCACCACCCACCACCACCACCCACCACCACCAGCCGCCACCGCCACCACCACCCACCACCACCGCCGCCACCACCCATCACCGCCACCGCCACCACCACCCACCACCACCGCCGCCGCCACCACCCATCACCGCCGCCGCCGCCGCCACCCACCACAGCCGCCGCCGACACCACCGCCACCACCCACCACAGCCGCCACCACCACCCACCACCACCACCACCACCCACCACCGCCGCCACCACCAGCCGCCACAAGCCGCCACCGCCCGCCACCGCCCGCCACCAGCCGCCATCACCACCACCACCACCACCAGCCGCCATCACCGCCACCAGCCGCCACCAGCTGCCACCACCACCAGCCGCCACCACCACCACCACCAGCCGCCATCACCGCCACCAGCTGCCACCACCACCAGCCGCCATCACCGCCACCAGCTGCCACCACCACCAGCCGCCACCACCAGCCGCCACCACCGCCACCACCAAATGCCACCAGCTGCCACCACCGCCCGCTATCAGCCGTCACCGCCCGTTGCCACAGTCGCCACCGCAAGCCGCCACCGCCAGCCGCCACCAGCCCCCCCCACCGCCGATCGTCACCAACCACCACAGCCGCCGCCGCCCGCCACCGCCCGCCACCGCCCGCCACCACTCATCACAGACGCCGCCACCCGCCACCGCCCGCCACCACCGCCAGACACAGCCGCCAGTGTCCGCCACCGCCGCCACTGTCCGCCACCGCCGCCACTGTCCGCCACCGCCGTCACTGTTCCGCCACCGCCGCCACTGTCCGCCACTGTCCGCCACCCGCCACCACGTCTGCCACCGCCACCACTGTCCGCCACCGCCACCACTGTCTGCCACCGCCACCACTGTCCGCCCGCCGCCACCACTGTCCGCCCGCCGCCACCACTGTCCGCCCGCCGCCACCACTGTCCGCCCCGCCGCCACCACTGTCCGCCCGCCGCCTCCACTGTCCGCCCGCCGCCTCCTCTGTCTGCCCGCCGCCTCCACTGTCCGCCCGCCGCCGCCACTGTTCGCCCGCCGCCGCCACTGTCCGCCCGCCGCCGCACTGTCCGCCCGCCGCCGCCACTGTCCGCCCGCCGCCGCCACCGTCCGCCCGCCGCCGCCACTGTCCGCCCGCCGCCGCCACTGTCCGCCCGCCGCCACTGTCCACCACACCGCTGCCAAAGCCGCCACGGTCCGCCCGCCGCCACTATCCGCCACAGCCGCCACTGTCCGCCCGCCGCCACTGTCCTGCCCGCCGCCACTGTCCGCCCGCCGCCACTATCCGCCACCGCCGCCACTGTCCGCCCGCCGCCACTGTCCGCCTGCCGCCACTATCCCCCACCGCCGCCACTGTCCGCCCGACGCCACTGTCCGCCCGCCGCCACTATCCGCCACCGCTGCCACTGTCCGCCCGCCGCCACTGTCCGCCTGCTGCCACTATCCGCCACCGCCACCACTGTCCGCCACCGCCACCACTGTCTGCCACCACCACCACTGTCTGCCACCGCCACCACTGTCTGCCACCGCCACCACTGTCCGCCCGCTGCCACCACTGTCCGCCTGCCGCCACCACTGTCCGCCCGCCGCCACCACTGTCCGCCCGCTGCAACCACTGTCCGCCCGCCGCCACCACTGTCCGCCCGCCGCCACTGTCCGCCCGGGGCCACTATCCGCCACCGCCGCCCCGACGCCACTGTCCGCCCGCCGCCACTATCCGCCACCGCCGCCACTGTCCGCCCGCCGCCACTGTCCGCCCGCTGCCACTATCCGCCACCGCCACCACTGTCTGCCATCGCCACCACTGTCTGCCTCCGCCACCACTGTCCGCCCGCCGCCACCACCTGTCCGCCCGCCGCCACCACTGTCCGCCCCGCCGCCACCACTGTCTGCCCGCCGCCATCCACTGTCCGCCCCGCCGCCACCACTGTCCGCCCGCCGCCACCACTGTCCGCACCGCCCGCCGGCCACTGTCCGCCCGCCGCCGCCACTGTCCCGCCCGCCGCTGCCACTGTCCGCCCGCCGCCACTGTCCACCACCGCCGCCAAAGCCGACCACGGTCCGCCCGCCTCCACGGTCCGCCCGCCGCCACGGTCCGCCCGCCGCCACGGTCCGCCCGCCGCCACGGTCCGCCCGCCGCCACTATCCGCCACCAGCCGCCACTGTCCGCCCCCGCCGCCACTGTCCGCCGCCCCGTAACTGTCCCGCCCCGCCTGCCACTATCCGCCACCTGCCGCCACTGTCCGCCCGCCGCCACTATCCGCCACTGCCGCCACTGTCCACTCCGCCGCCACTATCCGCCCGCCGCCACTATCCGCCACCGCCGCCACTGTCCGCCACTGTCCGCCCGCCGCCACTGTACCGCAGCCGCCGCCACTGTCCGCCCGCCGCCACTATCCGCCACTGTCCGCCCGCCGCCACTATCCGCCACCGCCGCCACTGTCCGCCCGCCGCCACTGTCCGCCCGCCGCCGCCACTATCCGCCCACCGCCGCCACTGTCCGCCACGCCGCCACTCTCCGCCGTACAGCCTCCCCTCTCTCCGTTAGTAAAATAATTATAATTGTTAGTAAATAATAAAAGAAATATAAATTATTAGATTTTTTTTACCCTTAAATTGGTTTTAAATATTTAAATTGAAAATAATAATATAATATAAAATATAATTTAATTTCAAGAAATTTAACTTTAAACACAAAGATGTGAAAAGGGTTCAGATTATTGGCTCAAACCTTTCATAAGAGATTCATATTGGTATATGAATGGATTATGAATGACTCATGTTAGGAGTGTAAAGTTGCCACAACATCTCAAATTAGTGTTAGATACATATGTCTTGGTTATAAGTTTTGGAAACCTATTTAAGTCCACACACAATATCGTATCTGATACGATAAAACAAACGTTTCCAATACTTTCAAATACTTTCCAGATATGTTGTGGCAACCTAAAAATTGTTTGCTGGGTACCGGGCAGACTCAATGTGATAGCCGACGCTCTGTCCCGGTTGCCTGAATAACATTCATCTGAGCCACAGAAAGCCATTTACCAACTGTCATGCTTTAGTTAATTTTTTTTAGGTTCTCCTGTGACATTAAATATTCCGTGTCCAATTTCTTTACTTCCCTGTTCTTTTATTTTTTGTGTTTTTTTCTTTCAGAGAACTCCTTTGTATTTTTTTTTTGCAGAGAAATTGTTTTTGATTGATTTTTTGTTTGTGTCATATGTTTTTTTTCTTTTATTCTCTGTATACTCTTACAAAAAAATATGACTACTATTCTAGTAGTCACATTTTTTTTTCTCTGAAGGGGGGAGGAGTGTTACGACCCTGGTTCTCCAGTGGAAACCAGAGGTCAAAATTGAGCTATTAAACTTTCTAGTAGTACAAGTTGAGTGCAACTCGAACGGCAATTGTTTGTATCTTCCCTGCCAGACGTAAGACTATTATTGTTTCTCAAAGAGCATTTAAAGACTGAGCTGGGGGTTGATTATTAAATAATAACATAGGCACCAACTTTGCTTACTAATAATTTCTAATCATTCATAAAGTAACAATACGTTGCATAGGGGAAGATCTTAATGTGCTTAGCTGCACGATCAATTAGGCTCCTTCCGGCACCACGATATGAGGGAGGCCAGCTGGTCGCTAGGAGCTCTCTCTTCTCTGGCTGGTGTTCGTGCGGATAAGACCTACTCTGTGGCTGCACCCCTACTCTTCTCCCTTCTCCTCTTACTTATTTCCCTTACCTGAAATTCCTGTACCCTTAAGTTAAGTATTATATGGTGTTAAGTGTGCCTACTCTGGTAGTAAATATTGGTGAGACCTGGGGTTAGTATTTGCCAGTGTTTTGGGTACCCCTAAGTGTTGTGTTTTGTATTAGGGTACCACATGGTCTCGCTACCCTAAGCTGCATCCAGCTTCAGTGCTTATCCAGTAGTACTTTACCCTAGCTTGTTTAGTGTAAACCTTGTATCCTGCCTACGTGGACCAAGGCTTTTAACGTAAGATAGTGTGGTAAAGTTATTATTATTATTGTTATTGGTGTGAGTGTATATGGGGGGTTGTTAAGGGGTTAATAAATAAGTACATGAATTACAGAGTATCCCTTTTTCCTATGTGGGAGCGCATTGATCAACCCTTAGACTAACATATATGGTCTAGTAGCAAGTTATTACTACTGTGGATAGTTTATTTTGGGGGCCGGGCCTTTTAGCTCTCCCATATTTGATACTCTTGTCTTCTAACTACCCTTACCCCTTAATAGTACCAGTACCCCATAGAAGCCACACATCTATATTTGTAACAGCGGCCAATGTATCTCCTACACCCAGTAGCAGCAGCAGCTCCACAGCCGAAGCAGAGTTTATCTTGATTGGAGCCATTGTGCTGGTGTCGAAAACCAAAGCTCAAATATATCGTGCCAAGCCTGGTAATAATCCTTAGATCTGGGGCCAGGCACCTCACATGTATATCACACCAAAAAAAAAAAAAAAAAAACACCAATGGCCACACTTAAGGTTCCAATGTTCAGGGATAGAAATAAATGTACCACAAGGAAAAATAAGCACTGCACAGTCAATAATGTAAATGATGGGGCCAGGTGGATCTCAAGCAACATAAAACACTGTACACTTAATTGGTACCTAAATCACTTGAGGCTTAGACAAAAAACTGGGCACTTACTGCACTTGCAGAACCGGAAAATCTGATATGGCAGACACTATTTGAGGAACTTTAACTAGCAACGTGCCTGATTTTTATAAGCACTGGGCTGAGGGTTCTCAAAAACACTTCTTTCAGGTGAACGTGGGGAACTGTGTGCAGGGCGGATCACCATCCACCTTAAATCTGGTATGAACACAAGCTCACTGGCTTACTTAATGTATATGTTCCCCTTGAGCTCTTACTTCTGTAGAAAGCCTCGAACAGGTTACGTCTAGCTAACAGTAGAAATGAGAAAGTAACAGACCTGTAGCAAGCACCCTGCAGAGCTGGGGACCGGCGTCGCTGTAGTAAACACACTGGAGACGGATGTGCTCGGGAATGGATGCGGAGACGGATGCGCTCGGATGTAATCCTCCGCGAGTGGGTTCGTAAACAATGCAGGTCGGATACGCTCAGGAACGGTGGCCCGTATTCCGTGTGAATGGTGATACTTGCCTCCCCTTCTTCAAAAAACTTAGGGACTGCAGGAATCGGTGCTTGGGGGACAAGACAATAAAATGCAAAAAATCCGGGGAAATAATCCGTATAAAACACTGATAACTGGAACTTATGGAGAATCTTGGGGAATTACAACGAGATGTGGAATAAAACATATGCACAAAAAAACAGGGACTGAAATATCTTGGGCACCGCTATTGAACAACAAGCCGAAGAACATCTATGGCGCAGCCAAAGCACAGTAAATCGAGACTGGAAACGTTGAACACTATCTAAGACGTCTTGACTGAAATCGGCAGAACGATGATGCAGATATCTTGGCGAGATCCTCTTGATCACCGCATGGCAACGGTTACTCACTGCGCCAATGTGGAGGGGACCCCACGTGGTACAACAACAGTACAGTAATATTTCACCTTGAGCTGTTGTCGTCGAGGGAGGTAGGGTCTGGTAGGGCAGGTGAAGCAAGTCTAGGCTTAAAATAATATAAATAAATATGTTTATTCAGGTAAGGTACATACATACAAGTGATGTTACATTAATGGATCAATATATAGATAGAGCTAGTACATACAATGCCTAAAGCCACTATTATGCAATGCGTTTCGGGCAGAAACGCAGCTTCTCAGGAAGGATAGGATAGCGGGAGTCAAAGCCTCTTTAAGAATCCTATGGGCACATATCCTAAGTGCTGGTGGTGCCGGGTAGGTGTCGTCTGCGCTGGGTCACATGCAGTTCAAATCTGACTCTCCCGACCTGCGCGGGGCTGCTGCGTGGGTAGGCTGTGCGCCGTCACCCAGCAAACATTTTCACGTTTTTAAAACATCCTAAAAACGACATTTCATTGTTTTCAGCACGTTTATAATTACGTTTAGAAAAGGTTTTTTGAGAACTTTTATATACGACCTTAGAACGTAAATAATTAACATTTCTAAAAACTTTTTTATAATCTTTTAATTACCTACATTAAAACGTTTAGGGTAAATTAGGGTATAATAATTTTTTAATTCATATCTGAAATAGAAAGGGAGAGAAAGAAAGAAGACATATCTGAGAAAGAAATGGACATCCTATATATGTATGTGTAAATTACAAATAAATAGGGTACAAAAAGAGAATTAAAATATTATATTTATTTAATTAAGAATGAGTAATACAACAAAATATATGTAATAGCTCGAAATATATAGACTATATCTATAACAGAATATAAAAGTAAAAATTTAAAAATCTATAAAAATCTATATATGCAATATGTGAACACAATAGATTTTGTGATCAAGCAGCCTGTGATTCATGTCATGCTGAGATCAGTCTGACGTTACAAGCAGTTATTGTTACTTAAAACTAAAACAAGTAAAATTTTCCGAGTATACATATAACACTATAGTTTTTCTATGACTAATAATAAAAATCTATTAATCAAAAGTTTAGGACTAATTAACTAAAAATAAAAATCTACAAGTGAATGTAAACACAGTCAAGTATAATATTCATGTAGAAAGAGAAAGAAAAAGAGAGAGAGAAGGAAAGAAAGAGAAAGAAAGAAAGGGAGAAAGAGAGAGAAAGAAAAGAAAAAAGTCATGTATAATATTCATATTAGCACCATGCAATATAACTTAGATTAAGTAAAAATCTCAGACATTTTTAAATCAAATGAAATATGAGAGCCAGAGAGAGAGACCCAGAGCCAGAGAGAAAGAGCGAGAGCCAGAGAGAGAGCGCCACAGAGCCAGAGAAATAGAGAGCCAGAGAGAGAGAGAGCATGAGCCAGACCCAGGGAGAGAGAGAGCCAGAGAGAGAGAGAGAGAGAGCCAGAGAGAGAGAGAGAGAGAGCCAGAGAGAGCGAGAGCCCGAGAGAGCCAGAGAGAGCAAGAGAGCCAGAGAGAGAGAGCCAGAGAGAGTGAGAGAGCCAGAGAGAGAGAGAGAGAGAGAGAGAGAGAGAGAGAGAGAGAGAGAGAGAGAGAGCCAGAGAGAGAGAGAGAGAGAGCCAGAGAGAGAGAGAGAGAGCCAGAGAGAGAGAGAGAGAGCCAGAGAGAGAGAGAGAGAGCAAGAGAGCCAGAGAGAGAGAGCGAGAGCGAGAGAGAGAGAGAGAGAGAGAGAGAGATAGAGAGAGAGAGAGAGAGAGAGAGAGAGAGAGAGAGGAGAGAGAGAGAGAGAGAGAGAGAGAGAGAGAGAGAGAGAGAGAGAGAGAGAGAGAGAGAGAGAGAGAGAGAGCCAGAGAGAGAGAGAGAGAGAGAGCAAGAGAGCCAGAGAGAGAGCGTGAGAAAGAGAGAAAGAAAGAGAAAGAAAGAGAGAGAGAGAGAAAGAGAGAGACAGACAGAGACAGAAAGACACACACAACAAAAGAGGAGACAGAACAAAATTAAGGCAAGGAGAGAGAAGACAGAACAGAAACAACAGAGAGAGGAGAGAAATGAGAAATCATTGAAGAGAAGGGGAAGAGAAACACAAAATAAGAAAAAGATACAAGAAAAATATACAAGATAAAAATGACATAAATGAATACCACAAATATAAAAAGTAAAGGAAGAGAGAAGCTAGAAGAGACAGGAAACGAGAGGTGTTAGAAGAGAGGAGGAAAGGAGAGATTAAAAGACAAGAAAAACAGGAGAGAAACGTAAAAGAAATAAAAAAAAGGGACATTTGTGAGGAGAGAAAATAAAGAGACCAGAGAAGACCATATATCAAGAGTGTGAGGATAAAGACTTATATATTTTCTTAGTTGACATCCTCTGGCTCTTGTTGCCCCTCTTGTATACGAATTGTACTTGCAAGTTTTCCCTGAAAAGATATTAACAAAATTAATATTTAATTATTTATTTATATAAATTACACACACACAAACTTTATATATATATATATATATATATATATATATATATATATATATATATATATATATATATATATATATATATGTCGTACCTAGTAGCCAGAACTCACTTTTTGGCCTACTATGCATGGCCCGATTTGCCTAATAAGCCAAGTTTTCCTGAATTAATATATTTTTTCTAATTTTTTTCTTATGAAATGATAAAGCTACCCATTTCATTATGTATGAGGTCAATTTTTTTTATTGGAGTTAAAATTAACGTAGATATATGACCGAACCTAACCAACCCTACCTAACCTAACCTAACCTATCTTTATAGGTTAGGTTTGGTTAGGTAGCCGAAAAAGTTAGGTTAGGTTAGGTTAGGTAGGTTAGGTAGTCGAAAAACAATTAATTCATGAAAACTTGGCTTATTTGGCAAATCGGGCATTGCATAGTAGGCTGAGAAGTGCGTTCTGGCTACTAGGTACGACATATATATATATATATATATATATATATATATATATATATGCGGAAAATCCACAGAGAAATATGAAATGAGGTGAACGTTTCGGCTTTGTTAAAGCCTTTGTCAACACCAGACTGACTCCCAAGTGACATGGTCACTTGGGTAAAAGTGACCATGTCTTTTTGGGAATAAAGTATGCAATGCATTATAATCTGGAAGAAAATGAGCTTGAAGCAGTTGAAAAACCTGACTTGTGGAGAGGTCATTATGGGGAACTCAGATATTTCCTTAAGGAATTTGACAAACATTTGCTGTTAGGACATGAAGTAAATGAGATGTATGTCAAGTTTTGTGAAATATATGATAATGGCACAACAAAATTTATACTAAAGCAGAGATGCAGAACTAGGAAAAATGGAAAAATTGCCCAAACATACAAGCAATACAAAGATGTGAGAAACAACAATAGCAGTAAGGAGAGGGGCAGAAAGACTATGACTTTCGGTCATATTCAACAACACAAATATACATACACACACACACATTATTGGAAAAAATTGGAATTGGAGTATTGGAAAAAATAATTAAAACTAAATGGGTAGAACACCTGGAGAGAAATGATATAATTTCAGACAGACAGTATGGTTTTCGATTTGGAAGATCCTGTGTATCCAATTTACTCAGTTTCTATGATCGAGCAACAGATATATTACAGGAAAGAGATGGTTGGGTTGACTGCATCTATCTGGACCTAAAAAAGGCATTCGACAGAGTTCCACATAGAGAGGTTGTTCTGGAAACTGGAAAATATTGGAGGGGTGACATGTAAGCTTCTAACATGGATGAAAAATTTTCTGACTGATAGAAAAATGAGGGCAGTAATCAGAGGCAATGTATCGGACTGGAGAAATGTCACAAGTGGAGTACCACAGGGTTCAGTTCTTGCACCAGTGATGTTTATTGTCTACATAAATGATCTACCAGTTGGTATACAGAATTACATGAACATGTTTGCTGATGATGCTAAGATAATAGGAAGGATAAGAAATTTAGATGATTGTCATGCCCTTCAAGAAAACCTGGATAAAATAAGTATATGGAGCACCACTTGGCAAATGGAATTTAATGTTAATAAATGCCATGTTATGGAATGTGGAACAGGAGAACATAGACCCCACACAACCTATACATTATGTGAGAAATCTTTAAAGAATTCTGATAAAGAAAGAGATCTAGGGGTGGTTCTAGATAGAAAACTATCACCTGAGGACCACAAAGAATATTGTGCGAGGAGCCTATGCTACGCTTTCTAACTTTAGAATTGCGTTTAAATACATGGATGGTGATATACTAAAGAAATTGTTCATGACTTTTGTTACGCCAAAGCTAGAATATGCAGCTGTTGTGTGGTGCCCAACAACAGAAGTTGGCCCATATCTTAAGAAGCACATCAACAAACTGGAAAAGGTGCAAAGACATGCTACTAAGTGGCTCCCAGAACTGAAGGGCAAGAGCTACGAGGAGAGGTTAGAGGCAATAAATATGCCAAAACTAAAAGACAGAAGAAAGAGGTGATATGATCACTACATACAAAATAGTAACAGGAATTGATAAAATCGACAGCGAAGATTTCCTGAGACCTGGAACTTCAAGAACAGGAGGTCATAGATTGAAACTAGCTTAACACAGATGCTAAAGAAATATAAGAAAATTCACTTTCGCAAATAGCGTGGTAGACGGTTGGAACAAGTTAGGTGAGAAGGTGGTGGAGGCCAAGACTGTCAGTAGTTTCAAAGCGTTATATGACAAAGAGTGCTGGGAAGACGGTCTCATCCTGTAACTACACTTAGGTAATTACACACACACTATATATTTATATATATATATATATATATATATATATATATATATATATATATATATATATATATATATATATATATATAATCGGACAATTAGTAAAAAAAAAAAAAAAAAATTAAATTATTTTACCTTGTACCTAGATCCACCAGGCCTGTTTGGTGCATGTTTCAGTACTTCAGAAATCTGGAAGGTCACATCCTCCTCCTCAACTTGTGGATGTGCGTTGATAGATGATTCTGTAAAATTAAGTTATTTATATAATAATAAATTCAGTATAACAATAATATTCTGTAAAATTAAAAGTAATTTATACATCAATCAGATAAAACTCTCCAGAGATGGTGATACACAACACATAAAGGACAAGTTTCAGAACAAAATATGCATTTAGGAATAAGGTTTTGTACATGTATGTAGCACATGAGAAAATAAGTGGAAGGTGATCAAGTTTATATTAACATGTTAATGGCTTTGTTAAGGCTTTGCAAGAATGAAAAAATATTAATAATATAATATCACCTACCAATTAATTGTACATCATTTATAAGTCAATTATTTGCATTATTATTATTCAATACTAATGATATAAAAATGAATTTTGTAATCTACTATTTATGCAAGTATTAAGCACAGGATCATGAAATAAACTGCAAAATACTGTAATGGATAAACCAATTAAGTTTACATTTTCCTATAGCTAAGTCAGTCAGTTCTATTAGCAGCAGAGAACAATTATGCCCAACCATTAAATGAAACAATCTTAAGAGCAAGTGATAGAAATATAATCATTTATGCTTGGGAAAATATTATGGAATGGTTCCAAATATGAAAAATATTAAGTTTTTTGGTTAAAATTTTTTAATTTAAAATTTAAATTTCTAAGTGAATTTTAAACTTTAAAAAAATTATTTAATTTTTTTGTTACTTACTTAAAATAACATTATATAGTTCTTGTTTTTGTAGAAATGCCAATTTCTTCTTTTGCCCTTCCAGACTGTATAGTGACCACAGGCCGTTTGTTCATATCTTCATTATTCTTCGAACCGTGGTTGCACAATCTTATTTTATTTATTTATTTGTTTTATTTATCCATATACAAGAATGTACATAAGGAATGTGAGGATACAATTATGGTAATTACAGTCTTGTAAAGCCACTAGCACGCGCAGCGTTTCGGGCAGGTCCTTAATCTAAGAAAATTTTAAGGAGGTAAATACTTGCAAAATTTATAGACAAAAAAATGATAACAGATTACATGGAATGAAAAAAAAAAAAGATGAGAGAAAATTATAGGTACAGTATATTAAAGCACATAGGTAGCTATGATTGATTGCAATGACAGCTTAAAATGGTAGTTGACAACAAATTGGTAGGCACAATACAGCAGAAACAATATAAGATTGATTGCAATGACAGCTTGAATGGTAGTTGACAAAAATTGGTAGTCACAATACAGCATATGGCTAGCACATAAAAGAAGACAGCAATGAACACAATGATAAGGTTGTTTGATATTACATAAAAATTAGGAGATTGGGTACCACTAGGTACAGAGCAAATTTAAAGCTCAGTGTAGGAAACTAAATAGATGAAGTTAGGTACTTTTTGGTTTTGCTTTTAAATAAGGCAAAAGTTTTACAGTTTTTCAATTCACTAGGGAGTGAGTTCCATAGACTAGGTCCCTTAATTTGCATAGAGTGTTTACACAGATTAAGTTTGACCCTGGGGATATCAAAGAGATATTTATTTCTGGTGTGGTGATAATGGGTCCTATTACATCTGTCCAGGGAGAGTTTCAGAGCATGGTTTGCATTTAAGAACAGGGTTTTGTAAATGTAGTTGACACAAGAGAATGTGTGGAGGGAGTTAATATTTAGACCCACGTACACTGGTTAAAAGCATCACCTAAAAGCAACAACAAAAATGTAGTACACTGACGAATTTTGAATATATATATATATATATATATATATATATATATATATATATATATATATATATATATATATATATATATGCGAACAAGCCTGAATGGTCCCCAGGACTATATGCGAATGAAAACTCACACCCCAGAAGTGACTCGAACCCATACTCCCAGAAGCAACGCAACTAGTAACTGCAGGGCGCCTTAATCCGCTTGACCATCACGGCCGTCAAAAGGAAGTGATAGCCGAGGCTATTTGAGCCACTTCCCCGACGGCAACTCGGATGGTAATCTTGGGCATAGCATTTCACCAAATCACCTCATTCTTTGGGGCACACGTGAGGAACACAAATGCGAACAAGCCTGAATGGTCCCCAGGACTATATGCGAATGAAAACTCACACCCCAGAAGTGACTCGAACCCATACTCCCAGAAGCAACGCAACTGGTAACTACAGGGCGCCTTAATCCGCTTGACCATCACGGCCGTCAAAAGGAAGTGATAGCCGAGGCTATTTGAGCCACTTCCCCGACGGCAACTCGAATGGTAATCTTGGGCATAGCATTTCACCAAATCACCTCATTCTTTGGGGCACACGTGAGGAACACAAATGCGAACAAGCCTGAATGGTCCCCAGGACTATATGCGAATGAAAACTCACACCCCAGAAGTGACTCGAACCCATACTCCCAGAAGCAACGCAACTAGTAACTACAGGGCGCCTTAATCCGCTTGACCATCACGGCCGTCAAAAGGAAGTGATAGCCGAGGCTATTTGAGCCACTTCCCCGACGGCAACTCGGATGGTAATCTTGGGCATAGCATTTCACCAAATCACCTCATTCTTTGGGGCACACGTGAGGAACACAAATGCGAACAAGCCTGAATGGTCCCCAGGACTATATGCGAATGAAAACTCACACCCCAGAAGTGACTCGAACCCATACTCCCAGAAGCAACGCAACTAGTAACTACAGGGCGCCTTAATCCGCTTGACCATCACGGCCGTCAAAAGGAAGTGATAGCCGAGGCTATTTGAGCCACTTCCCCGACGGCAACTCGGATGGTAATCTTGGGCATAGCATTTCACCAAATCACCTCATTCTTTGGGGCACACGTGAGGAACACAAATGCGAACAAGCCTGAATGGTCCCCAGGACTATATGCGAATGAAAACTCACACCCCAGAAGTGACTCGAACCCATACTCCCAGAAGCAACGCAACTAGTAACTACAGGGCGCCTTAATCCGCTTGACCATCACGGCCGTCAAAAGGAAGTGATAGCCGAGGCTATTTGAGCCACTTCCCCGACGGCAACTCGGATGGTAATCTTGGGCATAGCATTTCACCAAATCACCTCATTCTTTGGGGCACACGTGAGGAACACAAATGCGAACAAGCCTGAATGGTCCCCAGGACTATATGCGAATGAAAACTCACACCCCAGAAGTGACTCGAACCCATACTCCCAGAAGCAACGCAACTAGTAACTACAGGGCGCCTTAATCCGCTTGACCATCACGGCCGTCAAAAGGAAGTGATAGCCGAGGCTATTTGAGCCACTTCCCCGACGGCAACTCGGATGGTAATCTTGGGCATAGCATTTCACCAAATCACCTCATTCTTTGGGGCACACGTGAGGAACACAAATGCGAACAAGCCTGAATGGTCCCCAGGACTATATGCGAATGAAAACTCACACCCCAGAAGTGACTCGAACCCATACTCCCAGAAGCAACGCAACTAGTAACTACAGGGCGCCTTAATCCGCTTGACCATCACGGCCGTCAAAAGGAAGTGATAGCCGAGGCTATCTGAGCCACTTCCCCGACGGCAACTCGGATGGTAATCTTGGGCATAGCATTTCACCAAATCACCTCATTCTTTGGGGCACACGTGAGGAACACAAATGCGAACAAGCCTGAATGGTCCCCAGGACTATATGCGAATGAAAACTCACACCCCAGAAGTGACTCGAACCCATACTCCCAGAAGCAACGCAACTAGTAACTACAGGGCGCCTTAATCCGCTTGTTCGCATTTGTGTTCCTCACGTGTGCCCCAAAGAATGAGGTGATTTGGTGAAATGCTATGCCCAAGATTACCATCCGAGTTGCCGTCGGGGAAGTGGCTCAAATAGCCTCGGCTATCACTTCCTTTTGACGGCCGTGATGGTCAAGCGGATTAAGGCGCCCTGTAGTTACTAGTTGCGTTGCTTCTGGGAGTATGGGTTCGAGTCACTTCTGGGGTGTGAGTTTTCATTCGCATATAGTCCTGGGGACCATTCAGGCTTGTTCGCATTTGTGTTCCTCACGTGTGCCCCAAAGAATGAGGTGATTTGGTGAAATGCTATGCCCAAGATTACCATCCGAGTTGCCGTCGGGGAAGTGGCTCAAATAGCCTCGGCTATCACTTCCTTTTGACGGCCGTGATGGTCAAGCGGATTAAGGCGCCCTGTAGTTACTAGTTGCGTTGCTTCTGGGAGTATGGGTTCGAGTCACTTCTGGGGTGTGAGTTTTCATTCGCATATAGTCCTGGGGACCATTCAGGCTTGTTCGCATTTGTGTTCCTCACGTGTGCCCCAAAGAATGAGGTGATTTGGTGAAATGCTATGCCCAAGATTACCATCCGAGTTGCCGTCGGGGAAGTGGCTCAAATAGCCTCGGCTATCACTTCCTTTTGACGGCCGTGATGGTCAAGCGGATTAAGGCGCCCTGTAGTTACTAGTTGCGTTGCTTCTGGGAGTATGGGTTCGAGTCACTTCTGGGGTGTGAGTTTTCATTCGCATATAGTCCTGGGGACCATTCAGGCTTGTTCGCATTTGTGTTCCTCACGTGTGCCCCAAAGAATGAGGTGATTTGGTGAAATGCTATGCCCAAGATTACCATCCGAGTTGCCGTCGGGGAAGTGGCTCAAATAGCCTCGGCTATCACTTCCTTTTGACGGCCGTGATGGTCAAGCGGATTAAGGCGCCCTGTAGTTACTAGTTGCGTTGCTTCTGGGAGTATGGGTTCGAGTCACTTCTGGGGTGTGAGTTTTCATTCGCATATAGTCCTGGGGACCATTCAGGCTTGTTCGCATTTGTGTTCCTCACGTGTGCCCCAAAGAATGAGGTGATTTGGTGAAATGCTATGCCCAAGATTACCATCCGAGTTGCCGTCGGGGAAGTGGCTCAAATAGCCTCGGCTATCACTTCCTTTTGACGGCCGTGATGGTCAAGCGGATTAAGGCGCCCTGTAGTTACTAGTTGCGTTGCTTCTGGGAGTATGGGTTCGAGTCACTTCTGGGGTGTGAGTTTTCATTCGCATATAGTCCTGGGGACCATTCAGGCTTGTTCGCATTTGTGTTCCTCACGTGTGCCCCAAAGAATGAGGTGATTTGGTGAAATGCTATGCCCAAGATTACCATTCGAGTTGCCGTCGGGGAAGTGGCTCAAATAGCCTCGGCTATCACTTCCTTTTGACGGCCGTGATGGTCAAGCGGATTAAGGCGCCCTGTAGTTACCAGTTGCGTTGCTTCTGGGAGTATGGGTTCGAGTCACTTCTGGGGTGTGAGTTTTCATTCGCATATAGTCCTGGGGACCATTCAGGCTTGTTCGCATTTGTGTTCCTCACGTGTGCCCCAAAGAATGAGGTGATTTGGTGAAATGCTATGCCCAAGATTACCATCCGAGTTGCCGTCGGGGAAGTGGCTCAAATAGCCTCGGCTATCACTTCCTTTTGACGGCCGTGATGGTCAAGCGGATTAAGGCGCCCTGCAGTTACTAGTTGCGTTGCTTCTGGGAGTATGGGTTCGAGTCACTTCTGGGGTGTGAGTTTTCATTCGCATATAGTCCTGGGGACCATTCAGGCTTGTTCGCATTTGTGTTCCTCACGTGTGCCCCAAAGAATGAGGTGATTTGGTGAAATGCTATGCCCAAGATTACCATCCGAGTTGCCGTCGGGGAAGTGGCTCAGATAGCCTCGGCTATCACTTCCTTTTGACGGCCGTGATGGTCAAGCGGATTAAGGCGCCCTGTAGTTACTAGTTGCGTTGCTTCTGGGAGTATGGGTTCGAGTCACTTCTGGGGTGTGAGTTTTCATTCGCATATAGTCCTGGGGACCATTCAGGCTTGTTCGCATTTGTGTTCCTCACGTGTGCCCCAAAGAATGAGGTGATTTGGTGAAATGCTATGCCCAAGATTACCATCCGAGTTGCCGTCGGGGAAGTGGCTCAAATAGCCTCGGCTATCACTTCCTTTTGACGGCCGTGATGGTCAAGCGGATTAAGGCGCCCTGTAGTTACTAGTTGCGTTGCTTCTGGGAGTATGGGTTCGAGTCACTTCTGGGGTGTGAGTTTTCATTCGCATATAGTCCTGGGGACCATTCAGGCTTGTTCGCATTTGTGTTCCTCACGTGTGCCCCAAAGAATGAGGTGATTTGGTGAAATGCTATGCCCAAGATTACCATCCGAGTTGCCGTCGGGGAAGTGGCTCAAATAGCCTCGGCTATCACTTCCTTTTGACGGCCGTGATGGTCAAGCGGATTAAGGCGCCCTGTAGTTACTAGTTGCGTTGCTTCTGGGAGTATGGGTTCGAGTCACTTCTGGGGTGTGAGTTTTCATTCGCATATAGTCCTGGGGACCATTCAGGCTTGTTCGCATTTGTGTTCCTCACGTGTGCCCCAAAGAATGAGGTGATTTGGTGAAATGCTATGCCCAAGATTACCATCCGAGTTGCCGTCGGGGAAGTGGCTCAAATAGCCTCGGCTATCACTTCCTTTTGACGGCCGTGATGGTCAAGCGGATTAAGGCGCCCTGTAGTTACTAGTTGCGTTGCTTCTGGGAGTATGGGTTCGAGTCACTTCTGGGGTGTGAGTTTTCATTCATATATATATATATATATATATATATATATATATATATATATATATATATATATATATATATGTATGCCATATACATATATATGCTATGTTGTATGCTACAACTTGGCTGAAAATAAAGCCATTCACAACTGCAGGCCTAATAAAAAAAGGAGGTGGCATAGCAATATCTTACAAAGATACCTTCATCTGCAATAGTGTCATTAGTAATAGAGACGACTATTGTGAATATACCTTTGCCAAGTTCTCCAGTAAATCCCTTAAATCCTCCTTGACTATAAGTGCCATCTATAGATTTCCCAATACCAACATAGCTACATTCTCAGATAACGTAAGGAATCTTATCATAAATAACAATCTCAACAAAAATCAAACCAACTTAGTGGTTTGTAATGGTGAACAAAACATGCAGATACTTATATATAACCTGTGAATAGAGTGTAATAACAGCAAAACTATTTGTTTATTGTTTTATGACCATAATTACACACATATAATATATGATATATATATATATATATATATATATATATATATATATATATATATATATATATATATATATATATATATATATATATATATATATATATATATATATATATATATGCATATAAATATATTATATATATACTGATAATTAGCTAAAAATATATTCAAGTAAATGTAAATTATTTTACCTTGCACCTAGATCCACCAAGCCTATATGGTGTGCATTTCAGTACTTCGGAAATCTGGAACGACCTGGAATCTCTTATCTGCAATGAAACAATACATATTATTGCACTTGCCACAATACCACACAAGAATCAGTACGCCTTACCACACAATCAGTACGACTGTTTTCAGCGAGCCACTGAACACACTGAAGATTGATAACCCAAATGAATTTTTCATGGATATGATACCAACATCAAATCATAAATCAGATGTGATCCTATCCCCACTGGATTTTGAAGAAGCCATAGACAGTATGCCTATGCACTCTGCACCAGGCCCTGACTCTTGGAACTCTATATTCATCAAGAACTGTAAAAAAACGTTATCGCAGGCCCTTCACATTCTTTGGAGACAAAGCCAAAATACTGGCATTATCCCTGACATACTAAAAACAGCAGAGATAGCACCGCCCCATAAAGGAGGAAATAAGGCAGAGGCAAAAAACTACAGACCGATAGCACTAACATCGCACATCATAAAAATCTTTGAGAGAATGCTAAGAAGTAAGATCACCAAATACATGGAATCACAGCATCTCCATAACCCCAGACAACATGGTTTCAGAACAGGGCGCTCTTGCCTATCACAGTTGCTGGACCACTCTGACATGGCACTAGATGCCATGGAAGACAAACAAAACGCTGATGTAATTTACACAGATTTCGCAAAAGCCTTTGACAAATGTGACCATTGTGTTATTGCACATAAAATGCGTTCAAAGGGAATTACCGGAAAAATAGGCAGATGGATATACAACTTCCTGACTAATAGAACCCAATGTGTAGTAGTCAACAAAATAAAATCTGGACCATCAACCGTAAAGAGCTCAGTCCCCAAGGGTACTGTGCTTGCTCCAATACTTTTTCTCCTCCTCATATCGGACATAGACAAGGACACAATCTATAGTACTTGATCATCCTTTGCAGATGACACTAGAATCTTCACGAGAGTAGGCAACATAGAGGACACGGCAAACCTCCAATCAGATGTAAATCAGGTTTTTCTATGGGCTACAGAAAATAACATGGTGATTAACGAACATAAGTTTCAGCTCATGCGCTACGGAAAAAATGAAAATATAAAAACGGAAACCACTTACAAAACTCAGTCAAATCATAACATTGAACGGAAAAGCAACGTAAAGGATTTGGGTGTACTGATGTCAGAAGGCCTTACATTTAAAGAACACAATAAAGTAGTCGTCACAACTGCAAGAAAAATGACAGGATAGATAACAAGAACTTTTCACACTAGAGATGCTATACCGATGATGATAGTTTTCAAGACGCTAGTGCTCTCTAGAGTGGAATACTGCTGCATAATGAAAGCCCCCTTCAAAGCTGGAGTAATTACTGACCTATACTTATGCATTTATCTTCGGTTTAACACAACAGGCACCAGACACACGCTAGGCATCATACACACTAGGATAAAACAAACATTAGGCTGGAAGTCAGAAAAGAATTCAAAGAATTTTACTGGAAAGGCTTGCTGTTAGGAAAGGAAAAATTGAGATGAATTAATGCACAGTATGTCAATTTTGTGAAATATATGATAAAGGAACAAAAACATTTATACCAAAACAGAGATGCAGAACTAGGAAACAGGATTTGTTCAACTGAAATTTCAAGACGGCCAGAGACCAAAAGACACAAAAATGGAATCAATATACGAAGAGGCCAAACCCCCAAACATACCAGTAATACAAAGAGAAACAACTACACGGCAGTGAGGAGAGAGGCAGAAAGAAATTTTGAAAAAAAGAATAAACAAATGTAAAGCAGAACAAATCATATTCTATAAATACAGCAACAACCAATTGCAGGTAAAGGATAATATTCAGAGCTTTTAAATGCATGGATGGCGAAATACTCAAGAAATTGTTCACGACTTTTGTTAGACTAAAGCTGGAATATGCAGCGGTTGTATGGTGCCCATATCTTAAGAAGCACATAAACTGGAAAAGGTGCAAAGACATGCTACTAAGTGGCTCCCAGAATTGAAGGACAAGAACTATGAGGAGAGGTTAGAGGCATTAAATATACCAAATATACTACACAAATATATATACTACACATACACAATACTAGGATGCACAATAAACTACCCTACACAGGCTGAGTATGGTGTGTACAATAAATGATTAGCTAAAAGATAAGAATGAGTTTGTATAAATGGGGTTAAATCAGAGTGGGAAAATGTAAGTGGAGTTCCTCAAAACTCTGTCCTGGGACCTCTGTAATTCATAATATATACAAATAATTTAGACTCAGGTTTGATCAGCAATATTTGAAAATTTCCAGATGATACAAAAGGGATTTTTTTCTGGAACCAGGATTATTTTTTTTATGGCTGAAAACATGTTTTCAGCAATAAAAGAAATACAGTATTGCTGGAACAACCGTCGACATCTTCAAGAGAAAACCTGAACATCTTCAAGAAGTGCTGGACAAACAAGGCTGTGGTGGATATGTGGGCCTGAGGGGCCTGTCCAAGCAACAGCCTGTTGGATCAAGCTCTCACATGTCGAGCCTGACCTTGGAAGGGCTTGGTGAGTAGAACAACTACCAGAACCCTATAATGCATGTATCAAGCAGATAACTAGGTTGTAGAGGATAGATAACATAGTGATTATAAGAAAACTAAAAACTCACTGGAAGCCATATAAATTACAAGAGTTGATACTCAACTTCTTTCCATTGTACCTCCCGTGTGTCAGCTTATCACTCTACTGCTAATATCACGGTATTGCAGAATATCTGTCTCTACATTGCCAAGGTGTCCAGGCAGTGAGCACCACATAATGCAGTGCAGTCCTGTAAGAATAAGCACAGTAAGTATGGGCATGGAGGAGGTGCAGCAGTGGCTTGTGAAGGGCTGGAGAGTAAATGGACATGCCCAGGAATAAAAAGCATTAGGGTAACAGAACATAGCCCATAAAAATAGTAATGACTGTGAATGAATAATTATATGAATGCAATAATATTTCATATCTCAATAGGAATACTAAGCAGGGTGCAAGACAAGGTACTGGTGGTGATAGTGGTTGGTACAAGTCCTCACATCCCCACAGACACCAGTAACAGCCCTCACCTCCCAACACAGTACCCTTGTTCCTTACCCTTGGACCTTTATTACAGAAAAATAGAATCAATTAATATAATAAAATATAAAATATAAGTGTTTACTTACGACAATACTATCGGTGGAACACAAAATCTTCTTCTTCTTGATAGTAGGTGCAGTTTGCATGAAGGGTTTGTCCTCGCCATGACTGAACTGACGACAAAATGGCCGCTGTGTTGATATGGCGCCAGATGACGCTGTGACGTCACAGGTGAGGGACGCTTTGCGCAATTACTCCCTCGTCGCTTGACCCCATCATTAATAATTTTGTTATTTGTATTATTTTATTTTTATTCATTTATGTACAAGAAGTTACATTGGGGGTTAACAGAGAATATAGAAAATAAGTTGAATTAGCATTCTTGTAAAGCCACTAGCACGCATAGCGTTTCGGGTAAGTCCTTAAACAGATTTTTTTTATAAATTAACAGTAAAATTGATAAAAAATGTTAGCAGGTATTTTACAGCTTTTCTTTACAGGTACAGATAATTTTAAGTAGAATAATTACAGTAAAATCAGCAAAAGTGTTTGCAGGTAATTTGAAGAAATTTTGACACAAAAGCAGATCAGAATGATACACAATAATAACAATACACAATAAAGAAACAAGGATTACTAGGTACATGAGGATAGCATTTCAGGGTTATACATTGGTTCACTGAAGCACAATATGAAGATCATTTCGAGGAAAAGTTTCAAGGAATAATGCAGTAGTATATGCACTGAATACAACAACCATGATATCAGATGATATCTAAGATTACAATGTTAAAGTAATATGGCTTAGGTACAAATATTGGGGGATTGAGTAAAACTAGATACAGTGTGAAGATAAAGCCCATGGTAGAAAACTATGAAGATGAAATTAGGTACTTTTTGGTTTTATTTTTGAATATGGCAGAAGTTGGACAGCTTTTCAAATCATTAGGGAGTGAGTTCCATAGACTAGGTCCCTTTATTTACATAGAGTGTTTACATAGATTAAGTTTGACTCTGGGGATATCAAAGAGATATTTATGTCTGGTGGGGTGGCCATGTGTTCTATTACATCTGTCCAGGAAGAGTTTCAGAACAGGGTTTGCACTTAGAAAAAGGGTTTTATAAACGTAATTTACACAGGAGAATGTATGGAGTGAATTTATGTTTAGCATGTTTAGGGATTTGAACAAGGGAGCTGTGTGTTGTCTGAAGGTTTACGCTCGAACGCTCATCCGCTCCTGACGACCCTGCTCCCCCTCCAACTTTATCAGCTGCTCCTTGAGCCCACAACATCCCTAACATGATGTAACAACCCCAGAAGGCAGCTAAGTACCCAATGACCTAAATGTGACCGAAATATTCGACAAAACCTAACCTACTACCTCATCTCGACCTCATTAGTGTTGCTCCCTGGAGGAAGCTAACCTGACGTTTGCTGCTGCCATATCAACAAGTCTACCCCATCTGCTGCATACATCTCTGCTGCTACCATGCCAAACAATTCTAAGCTCGGCAAGGCCGTAAAGAATGATAGCACACCTATCAGGATGAACCCAACTAGCCAAGCTAGCAACAGGAATAATGCGGCTGTCTCCCCCTTAGGGGCTACCGGGGGGAGTACCGACCCTCCCTGCGTCAACAATAACAAACCTTCCCAGCTGATTGAAGCGTCGTCACTGACTCGAGCCTTACAACAGTTATGTAACCATATGGAGCAACTTAAACGAGCTGCCTCCCCATGTACTGACTTTAAGCGTCCCGCTGATAATCCATGGCTCAGATTATTGACTCAAATACATGATGACCAAAAGTCTATAATCCGAGAGCAGTCGGACCTGATAATGAAGCTTCAGAGTGATGCTTTGGCAATGCACAAGGCTAACCAAGATCTGTCTGCCAGAGTCGGCCACCTCGAACATGAATTAAGCTCTCTTCAGACTTCGGTTACTAACTTTAAACCAGCAGAAACCTCTAAGAAGCAAGAAGAGATGTTACAAAAGTTAGAGAACCACTTTAACTCCCTACAACAGCAACACACTGCAACCCAAGACGAATCAGACCAACTTAAGCTCCTTGATTCTGTCATCATCTCATCACAGGATTTTCCCCATGAAACTGACAGAGAAGACTGTACTGCCATCGTGATCCAGGAATTGCGTGCTAAGTTGAATTATTCAATCGAAGCAAGAGACATTAAGTCAGCTTATAGAGTGGGTACCAAATCATCTGGTGCAAACAACAGAAGGATACGCGTGAAGTTAGATAGCTGCTCCCGCAAGTCAGACCTTATCACTGCTGCAGTCGCTATGAAATCCAAGGTTTATGTGAACGAATGTCTTACCAGATTCAGACAAAATCTCTTATTTAAACTACGTGGAATTCGCAATAGATCCACTGCTATTAAACATTGTTTTGTGCGCGATGGTAAAATAATAGCTAGGAAGACTGACTCTGGAAAAACTTATGTCATAACCACTGAAGCACACCTCACTTCTTTCCTGGATGACTGTGGGATATCAGCTGAATAACCAGAACATAATTTGTTGTCTCACATACAACCAAAGTGTACTTAAGCTCTGCCTTTCCTTTCCAAAGGTGTTTATTTTTATTTTTATTTTAATTTTTACTTTATTTTTTGTTTGTCATCTTTGCCTGTTTTATACTCTTAATTATTTGTTCTTAGTTAATCCCCTTGTCACTAAACCTAGGGCTTTTTATTACCCTGTTAATTAACCATTACTAAGCTAATTATCTTCAAGATCATTTTTTTTATGATTATTATTTTTCTTATTATTTTTTATTTTACATTTATATTGTCAGTCTCTACTGATTTTTTGTGTTTTATTTTATGTAACTTCTGTGTCCTCCCTGGCTATCTATTGGATCTTTATTTTACTTCAAAATTGTTACTATTTTATTGTATCTGCTCTTATTCTTGTGTTTTGCTTTATCGTGTATCTTGTATCGTGATCCCTCTGCATCTCTATGCACACTGATATTGATCCTGATCAAAATCTTCTGTCTCATATCTATACCAACCAGCACATCGATCATCATTATTGCAAGTATTTCACAGCACACCAGGCTAAAAACAAACTCCAAAATAGCACCTATCTATCAGTTTATAAGCAAAATGTTAGATCACTTGGTAAACATTTTGACGATTTAAATGCACTACTCACAGCACTAGGTACTAACCTATCGTTCATTATTTTAACAGAAACTTGGCTAAATAAAGACTATACCCAACTCTACAACTTAGCTGGTTATAAAGCCATTCATAACTGTAGGCCTAATAAAAAAGGTGGTGGCACAGCTATATATTACCGAGATACATTTATCTGCAACAGTGTTATTAGTGACAGAGATGACTACTGTGAATATACTTTTGCTCAGTTTACAATTAAATCCCTTAAATCCTCTTTGACTATTGGAGCCATCTATAGATTTCCTAATACTAACATAGCTTCTTTCTCAGACAACCTAAGGAATCTTATTATAAACAACAATCTCAACAAAAACCACATCATTCTGGGAGGAGACTTTAATATTGACCTGGGTCAACAAAATTGCTCTCAAGTTGACTATTTCCTTAACAGCATGAACTCCTGTATGCTAATCCCCACTATCACCAAACCTACCCGAGTCACTCAAACATCAGCCACTACCTTGGACCACATATGGACAAACATAACAGCTCCCCTTGTATCTGGTATAATCTACGACAGAACAACTGACCACTATCCTACCTTTCTCATAGCGAACATGGACATAACACCACCAAAAAGCAAGAAACTTTCATTTAGGCTACACAGTGAATCAGCTTTAGACAATCTTACAGAGGCACTTCACAATATTAACTGGGATTCTGAATTCAATAATACCCATGATATAAATTCATTAGCTAACCTCTTCCTCTCCAAAACTCTAAGCCTCTACAACCTTCATTGTCCCCTTCTTACAAAGCAAGTAACTGACAAAAGATTAAACAATCCATGGCTCACAAGTGGCATTCTCAACTCAATCAACAAGAAACATGAATATGAAAAGAAAGTTAGGATTGGCCTAGTTTCAAAGGAAGTAGCTAAAAGGTACTCATCAATGCTTACCAGTATCATAAGAAAGGCAAAACTTGCATATTATGTGAATAGATTCAATGAAGCAAAAGGCAACATGAAAAACACTTGGAAAACTATCTCTAGTATCCTAGGAACTAAGCAACACTCACATGACCAAATAAAACTCTACAAGGATGGGGATATACCGTCAACTGATTTAGAAATGGCAAATGAATTTAATAGTTTCTTTTCATCGGTTGGTGCTAATCTTGCCAGTAAAATCCCACAGACTCAGACACATATTAACACATATCTCTCAGGCAGCTATCCAAACTCTCTTCTCCTTTCACCAATCAGCCCGGCAGATGTTGTGTCCATCATACACTCTCTAAAAACCAAGGCAGGGAACACCAGTGAAATTCCATCCATTGTGTACAAGAGAGCCTCCCATGCCCTTGCCCCACCCATAGCACTACTGTTCAACAAATCTATAGAGTGTCGCACCTTCCCTGATATCCTCAAAAAAGCAAGAGTAACGCCAGTCCATAAAGGAGGCAATCCGGCGGACATAAACAATTATAGACCAATATCAAATCTACCCATTCTATCAAAAATATTTGAAAAAAATTATTTACAAACAGCTCTATTCCTACCTCGTAAAATTCGACATACTCAGCCCCTGCCAGTTTGGCTTCCGGTCCCAAAAGAGCACCAACGATGCAATCATTAGTCTCCTTGACGTTATCTACTCAGCCCTTGACAAAAATGAGTTTCCGATTGGACTCTTCATTGACCTAAGAAAAGCCTTTGATACTGTTAATCACAACTACCTCTTACTTAAACTCCAGCATTATGGAATCCGAGGCCTTGCCCTTGACTACATCCGATCCTATCTTAGTGACAGACACCAATATGTAACCATCAATGATACAACTTCGTCCACTCTACCAATTACCGTTGGAGTGCCACAGGGCAGCATCTTAGGACCTCTTCTATTTCTTATATATATAAACGATCTGCCTAATGTCTCTAATATTCTCAAACCTATACTGTTTGCTGACGATACTACTCTTATCTATTCAAACCTCAACCCACATACACTAAATAATGTTGTGAATAATGAATTAAAAAAAGTCCACTTATGGATGTCAACGAACAAACTAACATTAAACATCAAAAAGACTTACTACATCTTATTTGGAAGCAAATCATCAAATGCAATTCAGCTACAGATAGACAACATTAACATCAGTAATAAAGATGATGGCAAGTTTCTTGGCCTATTCATAGACAAGAGACTCAACTTCAGCACCCACATTCAACACATAACTAAGAAAGTCTCTAAGACAGTTGGTATACTCTCCAAAATCAGATATTATGTTCCTAACTCTGCTCTCCTCTCACTATATTATGCACTAATTTACCCCTATCTTAATTATGGTATCTGTGCATGGGGGTCTACCACTGCAAACCACCTTAAGCCCATCATCACACAGCAAAAATCTGCTATCAGAATGATAACTAACTCAGCTTTCAGACAACACTCAGCTCCCTTGTTTAAATCCCTAAACTTGCTAAATATTAACTCCCTCCACACATTCTCTTGTGTCAACTACATTTACAAAACCCTGTTCTTAAATGCAAACCATGCTCTGAAACTCTCCCTGGACAGATGTAATAGGACCCATTATCACCACACCAGAAATAAATATCTCTTTGATATCCCCAGGGTCAAACTTAATCTGTGTAAACACTCTATGCAAATTAAGGGACCTAGTTTATGGAACTCACTCCCTAGTGAATTGAAAAACTGTAAAACTTTTGCCTTATTTAAAAGCAAAACCAAAAAGTACCTAACTTCATCTTCTTAGTTTTCCTACACTGAGCTTTAAATTTGCTCTGTACCTAGTGTTACCCAATTTCCTAATTTTTATGTAATTTCAAACAACCTTATCATTGTGTTCATTGCTGTCTTCTTTTATGTGCTAGCCATATGCTGTATTGTGACTACCAATTTTTGTCAACTACCATTCAAGCTGTCATTGCAACCAATCTTATATTGTTTCTGCTGTATTATGCCTACCAATTTTTTTGTCAACTACCATTCAAGCTGTCATTGCAATCAATCTTAGCTACCTATGTGCTTTAATATACTGTACCTATAGATCTTAGATTAAGGACCTGCCCGAAACGCTGCGCGTGCTAGTGGCTTTACAAGACTGTAATTACCATATTTGTATCCTCACATTCCTTATGTACATTCTTGTATATGCATAAATAAATAAATAAATAAATAAATAAAGGTAGAGTTAGTTATTGTCCTGATAGCAGATTTTTACTGGATGATGATGGGCTTGAGGTAGTTTGCAGAGGTTGAACCTCAAGCACAAATACCATAAGAATGATAGGGATAGATAAGTGCATAATAGAGTGAGAGGAGAGTAGAGTAGGGTACATAATATCTGATCTTAGAGAGTATACCAACTGTTATAGAAACCTTTTTAGTTATGTGTTGTATATGGGTGCGGAAGGTGAGTCTCTTGTCTAGGAATAGGCCAAGGAACTTTCCATCATTTTTATTGTTAATGTTTACATTAGCTATCTGAAGCTGAATTGCATTTGTTGATTTGTTTCCAAATAAGACATAGTAGATCTTTTCTATGTTTAGTGTGAGTTTGTTGGTTGACATCCACAAGTAGACTTTTTTTAATTAATTGTTTACAACATTATTTAACAGGAATGGGTTGGGGTCAGAGTAGATGAGTAGTATCATCAGCCAACAATATAGGTTTAAGTATGTTAGAGACATTAGGCAGATCATTGATGTATATAAGAAACAGGAGGGGTCCTAGGATGCTGCTCTGTGGCACCCCTATGGTAAGTGGTAGAGTGGGAGAGGTTATATCAGTGATGGCTACATATTGGTGTCTGTTACTAAGATAGGATCGGATATAGTTCAGGGCAGTTCAAAGTTGTTCTTGTATTTGTGTCTAGCTTCAGACACAAGTATGTTACAGTTATGTCTTTAGGAGTTGAGAGCAATTAAGGATGATAAAGAGTCACTTACAATTAATGTATCAAGTTTGGATACTTGTACACATTTCAGTGCAAGGAGCAAGGCAAATAGTTCAGTCTGAAGGGTAGAGGCCCAGTTGTTTATACGGACTCCCCACTCAAAATATAAGTCATAGCCTATTGTCAGGACAACTGCACTTCCAGCTGCACCCGTTGGGCGCTGTAGGAAACCTTCAGTGTATATGATTTGAGAGAGAGAATGCTCTGTGGACAGAGCATCAATATGGCTTAAGACGTTGAGCTTTGCCTCAAAACAAAGCTGGGACTGATCTCTAATTTGCTCCTTTGATGGAAAGGGAGGGATTAAAATTGAAAAGGGTGTAATTTCCTACAGTGCAGGAAAGTGATATTGTTGTCTCTCTTGGTACAAATTATAAATCTGATACTTTCTGAGTTCAGTTCCAATTTTATTTATCTATTTGAAACAATGTTTACATTCAATAAAGAAATTCTGGAGGGCTTCTGTGCAAGGGTTAGGATGAGATAGCCTAAGCATTTTTATACCAATTTGACAGTTAATTTTAGTAACACGATAAACAACGCTCGGAATATTAAGTTCCTTTCTCATATTAAGTATCTTTGTGGTACGAAGGCACCCAAGGATTATCCTCAAGGCTTTGTCTGCAATTTTTCAAGCCCTCCAAGCTTTCTTTCAGGATGCCTTAAAGTTAGTTTAGTTCATTTATTATGCACCCCATACCCATCTTGTGGGCGGTAGTGGAAAGGGTTGCAGAGGCACATAATGGGCTCAGGGACTGAACCCCACAATTCATTTAGCTCAGCAAGTTACAATCTTGATGAGCTAGTTACAAAATTCAGTATAAGTCGTCACATCAACAATGGGTTCGAGATCGACCACAAGTACAGTTTCTAAATTAAGCAACTGACATATGTGGAGAGCTAGTGTTACAATTGACATGTTTGTCCTGCACACCGCCCCCCATCCAGTGGGCAGCGGTGGATATGTTACAATCACTTAGTTACTACCTACAGTTAGCAAACTGGGGATATTTGGCTAAAATTTCTGGTAGCAGATCATTTTGAATGAAATATTTACATATCGTTGGTACATTGGTTATAGAATTGTCTCTGAATTCACTATCACATAGTGACGGAGGGTGTGCGAATAATTTTGTTGACACAGTTAACATTTGGTCAGATCTACATCAGCAGATAATGAGAATTCCCAGAGATACTTGTAACCGAGTCTAAGCCGAGCAGTAGTAACATCTAGAAGTCTACTGATTTTTTTGGATGAACCATAGATGTGTGGCTTCTCTTGCATGATAGTACTGAACGAAAGTTAATCGCCCCAAACACTTTCGCGTTTTGGGCAAGTTACCCCTCCACACTCTCCAGTTTTTTTTAGACATTCCCTGGTAGTGTGCGGAAATACTGAAAAGTGTATACTCTTTTCAACTTTGTCACCTTAATTCTTGTCCTATGTCTTTCATTTTGGTATCAATGCGTTCGCAATAGAATTCCCAACAGAACTATGTGCATATAATGTCAAAGACAGCAGCGCGCTCCACCCGCCGACAAGATGAATGTAGGCCAAGGGTACCAGAAAAAGAAAGCTGAGCCACCCTCAGGCAACTCTCATTACATTAGAGAGCGTGGTAATACTGAAAAGTGTATACCCTTTTCAACTTTGTTACCTCAATTCTCATCCTAGGTTTTTCAATTTGGTATCAATGTGTTCGCAATAGAATTCTCTACAGGACTAAAGGCATATAAACTCCAAAAGTCCGGCTTACCATCCGCAACAAACAGAGTAAGCGAGAGTGTGTTACCAGGGAGCGCACAAGAGAGATAAAATGTATACACTCTTTCATTTTGGTCACCCCAATTGTCATCCTAGGTCTTTCATTTTGGTATCAATGTGTTAGCAATAGAATTATCTACAGGTTTAAATGCATATAAACTCCAAAAGCAAGGTGTACCATCCGCACAAAACAGAGAAAGTGAGAGAAAGTAACCCGGGAGCACTCTAGTGCAATGTAATGTGAACACTCTTTTCACTTTGGTTACCTCAATTCTCGTCATATGTCTTTCATTTTGGTATCAATGTGTTCGCAATTGTATCTGCTGGCATTTTACCCTTTGCTTGGATCTGAAGGGTTTTAGGCTCACCACGATGCAATCTGATAGTACCGCAGGTGTATACCCTATCTTCAAGCAGCAATTCACTCATTCAAACCGACTTATAATAGTTATCCATATATAAATGGTAATCTTTGTTCTACCTGTCCTATTCTACCTGTTAACCTGTCATATGAAGAAAGATTGTCAAAGCTTATATTACATTCTCTAGAAAAGCGAAGAATTAGGAGTGACATATAGTAGAAGTGCACAATGGGACGAATGGACATAACAAAGGGGACATTAATGGGGTATTAAAAGTAGCAACACAAGACAGAACTCGAAACAAAGTGTAAAAATTGGAAAAATTTAGATTTAGGAAAGAACTGCATGGGTAAATACACTGGGTTTGTACCTTAAGGTTCATGTATGCAATGTTACAGAGTTCCAGTTAACTCCCATGCATGCAATCAATTTATGTTATGTGTATGTTTTTTATGTTAAAATGTTTTTGTTGATTTGTTTGTATATTTTCATAAGTAAAGCATGCTTACCGTCTTATTCCAAGTTTTATGATAACTTTGCAAGGTTTAAAACATAAAGTTCAACATATATTCTGGTTTTCATGCAGGAATTATATGTTAATATAACATCATAATAACGTAATGATGTCGTGTAAATAACGTTATACTGACGTCATATAAATGTTATATTTATGTTATAAGAACGTAAATTGGATAGGTTTACATAAAGTAAACAAAAAAAAACTAAATGTTGACTGAAAATTATTTATTCTTAAATATAAAGCATGAAAACATTATAATACCATAGCATTCACTATTATTTTTAAATTTTTACATAAATCTTAAAAAACTGTGTCTCAAGAATAAATGTTTTTCGTTATATCCTTTGGTTTTAAGAACGTCAGATATACGTATTTATGTCAAAAGTTACAGTATTACCTTTGTGGCACCATTTAAAAACGTCCACAAACGTTGTGTTTGCTGGGCACCGTCCACCAATCAGGGCACAGTCCTGCCTATACTATAAAATGTCTCATTTGGCGGGCACTTTGAATGTGGTTCCCTCCACAGTAGGCTTCTGCACTCCATGACCGACAAGCTACTGAATGTCACTATAAAAACGTATGTATCTTCACTTGAGCTTTATATATGTCTATGGTGAAGTATATAAAATGAAGCTTATATTTCTATCTTTCTTAAGACATATAAAACATATGTGATTATTAACGAATTTACGTGAAATAAGCATTGTTCTGAGAGAGAGTTGCTCTGTCGATCTGTTTGTGCGGGGTCGAAGCTCGGCGATTATTAAAACACATGTATCTTCATTAGAACTCTATATATTTCTGTAGTAAAGTATTTAAAATGAAGCTTATATTTCTTTCTTTCTCAAGACATATAAAACATTTGTGTTTATTAATGAATTTACGTGAAATAAGCATTGTTCTAAGAGAGAGTTACTCTGTTGCTCGATCTGTGCGGGATCGGAGCTCGCCGACTATAAAAATACACGTATCTTCGTTTTTAATACATATATGCCCATGGTAAGGCATTTAAAATGAAGATTATGTTTCTATCTTTCTTGAAACGTATAAACCTCTTACGTTTATTAACGATTCTGCATGAAATAAGCATTGTTCTGAGATGAATATTGCGGATTTCCAGCTCTACGACCGATGAAAAATGCAACTTTTATACGACAAATATCTTCAGTTTTACTTTAAATTTTATCATGAAAGAGTTTTCATATATACATCCAGTTTCTGCCGTTCTTCTGACATAAAAAGACCTTTGGTTTAATAAGTTATCAAGATGTTTTCAACAATATTACTAGGGCGTTCACCGATTCCAACATGGGTGATCCTTTTTGAAACGAAACACATGGGTTGACCCGATTGACAGACTGGTTATATTCCAACAGGGTCTGAGACATTTGTTTACAGTAATGGTTTACAGAACACAGGCAACGCCAAGGTACAATAGAGCAAGGGAGTAAGGAGAGGCTAGGTAACAATGAAGTACAGGTTATATAGCCTGCACTTGGTGACAAGGGGATTAAATAAGAAGAGGCACAGGTGAAAGGGTTATGACAGACAGTGAATTATATGAATAAATAATTTAATAATCTGACCGAAACGCTGTGCGTACTAGTGGCTTTACAAGAATATGAACACATCATGCTATGTACTCTCATAAACCGAATGTAACTTCTTGCATATAACTAAATAAATAAATAACATTTATTAAAATCCTAGGGCGAATCGTCTTGTTTACGATATGACTTGTACCCCATTCATCAGGAGAGAACTGATTCCTTCAAAAGTATATAATCGTATGGTATTATATGTAAAAAAAATAATTCCAAGTACATTCTTTAACTGGAAAAGATGAGTAAAAACATATATGAAAAATGTGGAAGACCAGTTCATTATTTATTATTTAAATTAAATAATAAGAAGGAAATATAAGTTATGGAACCAGAAAAAACATTGGAACGCTTGAATGAACGACAGGCACCATTTTGAAGCCAGGAGTATGGCTGGTGACTGTCCAGACACGGGCATAAACTTTGAGACAAACTGCACCTATCATAAGGAAGAAGCACCATCATTGACCTCCAAGTGCTCACATCAAGTCTAACTCTAAGAAACAATACTCAGGCCTTCCCTAACCGTCAACGTTAATGCTAAACCCTGACGCATCTTCCGACATCATCACTCGTGCAGTCATCCAGAGGGGAAAGCCTTCACACAAACTACACCTCTTCATCTTCATAAAGAAGATGAAGACTCGCCAGTGTCCACAGTGTGGGAAGGTATTCACACATCTTGGAAATATGAAGAATCACTTGTTAGTGCATTCGGGTGATAAACCTCATAAGTGTCCAGATTGTGGGAAGAGATTCAGTCGTCTTGACGGTATGAGGATTCACATGTTAGTGCATTCTGGCGAGAAACCTCATAAGTGTCCCGAGTGTGGGAAGAGATTCAGTTATCTTGCAAGTATGAAGTCTCACATGTTAGTGCATTCATGTGATAAACCTCATGAGTGTCTGGACTGTGGGAAGAGATTCAGGACTCTGGGAACTGTGAAGACTCACAGGATGATGCATGCGAACGAAAATCCTTTTGAATGCACAGAATGTGGCAAAAAATTTAGACATCGTGGAAAAATAATTCAGCACCTGTTGGTGCATTCAGGTGACAAACCTTATGAGTGTCCCGAGTGTGGGAAGAGATTCAATCAGCGTGGAAGTATGAAGCATCATATGTTAGTACATTCTGGTGATAAACCTCATGAGTGTCCAGAGTGTGGGAAAAAATTCAGTCAGCTTGGAAGTATGAAGCGTCACAGAATGGTTCACGCGGATGAAAGACCTTTTGAATGTGCCGAGTGTGGCAAAAAATTTAGAACACGTGGAGCTATAATAGTGCACATGTTAGTGCATTCATGTGATCGACTTCATGAGTGTTCAGAGTGTGGGAAGAGATTCAAGCAGCTAAGTCATGTGAAGAGGCATAAGATGATACATTCAGGTGATAGGCTAAACACTTCAAGTGTGGAAGATAATTGAAAGAATGTTGAGGTATAATAAGGCATATATTAGTAAATTTATTAACGTTTAATCTAAAATAAAATTAAAAAATTGAGTTTCATCATGAAAATGTTGTGCTATCATCATGTCAGTTGGATCTCTTTCATTGATAATTATGTCATGTTTTGTTTGAGAAATATCCTTCATCATGAAAGGTAAAGATTTAAAGCCATTTTATTTTTATCTTCTATGAAAGTTAGGTGCTCCTCATAGACCAAGCAAGAACTAGAGGAACTCAGTGTAGAAGTTAGGTGCTCCCCATAGACCAAGCAAGAACTAGAGAAACTGTCAGTGTAGAAGTTAGATTCTGCTTATAGACCAACCAAGAAGTAGAGAAGCTGTAAGTGTACAAGTTAGGTGCTCCCCATATACAAGGCAAGAAAGAAGGTGTCAGTGTATAAAACTAAAAAAAAAATCAAAGGTAAAGAATTATTTATTTGAACAAAAATAAAACAAAATTTTATATATGTGTCTTTTTCTTCATATTTTCATGAATAATGCTATTTTTGTTTTTGTTTTCTGTAGAACTTTATTAAACATATAATCTCTGTAGCCAAGTTAGACATTTTTGCTGTAATAAAATCTAACATTGGAGGTGGTGTAGAAAACAGCTTGAGATGTACTCAAGATGAAACTATCTTATTTGCATGAGAAATACAAATTCATTTTAATGAAGAAATTAAAAGCTCATTGGATACCTATGAAAACTCATGTCGATTTAATTTTTTGTTTAGGGCTATTTATGAGTTTTACTACTCTTGATTAAAAATATATATCACCTGAGAATAATAGTAGCCTGACTGTCATTTGAAACTGTTTAGTTAGATTTTATTTCTTTAGTATGACTGTATTAGTTAGGATATATTTCTATACCTGGCATTTAAATTAGATTATTTGGCAATTATATTATAAAATAAATAAATAAATGTTTCTTCAGGTAAGGTACATACATACAAGAGATTTTACAAAAATTGATAGATTTATAGATAGAGCTAGTACA
The DNA here is from genome assembly GCF_040958095.1 of Procambarus clarkii. NCBI lineage: Eukaryota > Metazoa > Arthropoda > Malacostraca > Decapoda > Cambaridae > Procambarus > Procambarus clarkii. The sequence continues at coordinate 33,193,228 of NC_091169.1, forward strand.
TACAATGCCTAAAGCCACTATTATGCAAAGCGTTTCGGGCAGGAAAAACATTAAAGACTAAAACTTAATACTAATTGAGTTTAAAGTATAAAATGTGTTGAGAACAAATAAAAGTAAAAAGGGGGGAACATGGCTGAAAAAGCAGCACAAATACAATTAGGTCAACAAACAGCGTTGTTTAAAAAAAAACCTGGGTTGACAATATAGGGGTAAGGTAGGTTACAGGGAATTTATTAGGTAGTGCTTCGTTTTTATCTTAAACTGGTTGAGAGAGGTACAGTCTTTAACATGATTGGGAAGGTCATTCCACATTCTGGGTCCCTTGATTTGTAGAGCATTTCAAATTTTTTTTTGAGATATATACAAGAGTTGTTACATTCTTGTACAGCCACTAGTACGCGTAGCGTTTCGGGCAAGTCCTTAATCCTATGGTCCCTGGAATACGATCCCCTGCCGCGAAGAATCGTTTTTTCATCCAAGTACACATTTTACTGTTGCGTTAAACAGAGGCTACAGTTAAGGAATTGCGCCCAGTAAATCCTCCCCGGCCAGGATACGAACCCATGACATAGCGCTCGCGGAACGCCAGGCGAGTGTCTTACCACTACACCACGGAGACTGTTAAATTTGATTAAGTCGTACTCTTGGAATAATTTGATTAAGTCGTACTCTTGGAATATCAAAACTGTATTTGTTTCTGGTGTGGTGCTCATGGGTTCTGTTACAACCTTCAATGAAGCTTTTGAGGTCAGGATTGGCCACAATAATATCAATTCAGCATTTTATATATGTATAATACACATGAGAGAATGTGCAGTGACTTAATATCTAACATATTCAGAGATTTGAGTAGGGGTACAGAGTGATGTTTGGGGCCAGAGTTGGATATTGTCCTAATAGCAGCTTTGTGTTGAGTAATTAGAGGACGTAAATGATTTTGGGTAGTAGAACCCCAAGCACAAATACCTATTAACCTGACTGGTAGTTTGTCAGTGTGACTAGTAATGATATCAGTCTGACTTGTAATTATGTCAGCTTGACTAGTAATTATGTTAGCCTGACTGGTATTTATGTTACACTGACTGGCAATTATCTTATTCTATAACTGGCAATTATCCTTTCATTATCCAGTAACTGGCAATCATATTAGTCTGCAACTGGAAATTTTGTTAGCCTGACTGGCAGTTATATTAGTCTATAACTGGCAATTATATTAGCTTGACTTGCAGTCATATTAACCTGAAACTGGCAATTTCTTTAGCCAGAGTGACAATTAGCTTGATTGTAAATTTTATTTTAGCTTGAATCTGGCAGTTATTCAAATTCAAATTTTTATTCAGGTAAAAGTACATACATAGAAGATGAGTTACAAACATAATGTTGGATTTAAAGATAAAGCTAGATATAAAGATAAAGCTAGATATTAAGATAAAGCTAGTACATACAATACCTAAAGTCACTAATACGCACAGTGTTTTGGGCAAGGTGTGAGGAAAAAAAAAACTTTGACTAAAACTTAAATTAATAGTAATTGAGATTAAAGTATAAATTGTGTTGAAAAAGGAATAAAAATGGGGGGGGTGGACATGGCATAAATCAGAAATTATTCAAGTTGGTCAACAAACAGAATTGTTGTGAAATAGCAAGACATGGGTTGACATTTAAGGGGTAAAGTAGGTTACATGGAGTTTATTAGGTAGTACTTCGTTTTTCTCTGAAACTGATTGAGAGAGGTACAGCTTTAGACATGATTGGGAAGGTCATTCAACATTCTGGGTCCCTTGATTTGTAGAGCATTTCTAGCTTGGTTAAGGTGCACTCTTGGAATATCAAATAGGCATTTGTTTCTGATGTGGTGCCTATGGGTTCTGTTACAACCTTCTAGGAAGCGTTGAAGGTCGGGATTGGCATTTTAGTTCATAGTTTTAAATATGTAGAGTACACTTAAGAGGATGTGCATTGACTTAATATCTAACATGTTCCAAGATTTAAGTAAGGGTTCCAAGTGCTGTCTGAGGCCAGAGTTTGATATTGTTCTAATAGAAGCCTTTGTGTTGAGTAATTAGAGGACGTAGATGATTTTGGGTAGTATAACACCAAGCACAAATACATAATTGAGATAAGGATAGATGAGAGAGTAATAGAGCGTCACCAGGGCAGGGCAAGGTACATAATATCTGATCTTAGAAAGAATCCCAACCGTTTTAGAAACTTTCCTGGGGAAGCCCTGTCGGCTCCCTGGAGCTATCCAGGCTAAATGGATATATATATCTTTCTGGCAGCTACCTGAACTCTCTTCTCTCGCCACTTAGCTCTAGAGATGTTGTTTCCATTATTCATTCACTAAAAACCAAAGCTGGGAACATTAGTGAAATACCATCCTTGGTATACAAGAGTGCCTCCCAGGCCCTTGCGCCACCCTTAGATTTGCTGTTCAACAAATTTTATTTTATTTTATTTTATTTATGTATATATACAAGAAGGTACATTGGGATTGTGATGATATAACCCGGAACCTGGCCGAGCGAACAGCACGCCGGGCTTGTGATCCTGTGGTCCCGGGTTCGATCCCAGGCGCCGGCGAGAAACAATGGGCAGAGTTTCTTTCACCCTATGCCCCTGTTACCTAGCAGTAAAATAGGTGCCTGGGAGTTAGTCAGCTGTCACGGGCTGCTTCCTGGGGGCGGAGGCTTGGTCGAGGACCCGGCCGCAGGGACACTAAAGCCCCGAAATCATCTCAAGATAACCTCAAGATAAGATTCATAGCATAGTAATTACATTCTTGTAAAGTCACTAGTACGTGCAGCGTATCAGGCAGGTCCTTAATCTAAGAAACTTATGAGTAGGTAAATACTTGCAAAATTTATACAAATGATAACAGTTGCATAGCATGAAAAAATAAAAGATGAGAGAGAAATTGTAGGTATATTAAAGCACATAGGAAGCTCAGAATGATTTCAAATGACAGCTTGAATGGTAGATTAACAAAACTTAGCAGGCACAATACAGCATATGGCTAGCACATAAAAGAAGACAGCAATGAACACAATGATAAAGTTGTTTGGATTAAGTACATAAGGATTGGGAGATTGGGTAACACTAGTTACAAAGCAAATTTAAAGCTCGGTGTAAGAAACTACGAAGATGAAATTAGGTACTTTTTGTTTTTGTTTTTAAATGAGGCAAAAGTTTGACAGCTTTTCAATTCACTAGGAAGTGAGTTCCATAGACTAGGTCCCTTAATTTGCATAGAGTATTTACACAGATTAAGTTTGACCCTGGGGATATCAAAGAGATATTTATTTCTGGTGTGGTGATGATGGGTCCTGTTACATCTGTCCAGAGAGAGTTTCAGAGCATGGTTTGCATTTAAGAAAGAGTGTTTTGTAAATGTAGTTGACACAAGAGAATGTGTGGAGGGAGTTAATATTTAGCAAGTTAAGGGATTTAAACAAGGGAGCTGAGTGTTGTCTGAAAGCAGTGTGTTATTATTCTGATAGCAGATTTTTGCTGGGTGATGATGGGCTTAAGGTGGTTTGTAGTGGTAGACCCTCATGCACAGATACCATAATTAAGATAGGGATAGATTTGTGCATAATATAGTGAGAGGAGAACGGAGTTAGGAACATAATATCTTATTTTGGAGAGTATTCCAACTGTTTTAGAGACTTTCTTAGTTATGTGTTGAATGTGGGTGCTGAAGTTGAGTCTCTTGTCTAGGAATAGGCCAAGAAACTTTCCATCATTTTTATTACTGATGTTAATATTGTCTGTAGAGCGTCATATCTTCCCTGGTATTCGTACCTGATAAAAAGGAAGATAATGCCAGTTCATAAAGGAAGCAATCTGGCAGACATATGCAATTACAGACCAATATCAAATCTACCTATATTATTAAAAATATTTGAGAAAATTGAACGCGTTGTTGGGTAGATTAGATACACAGTGTTTAGTGAGTTTCATATTTATTTAGTAGTCCTGGGTACAGCAAGTGTCGTAGACGTTTAGACGAAGCCTGGAGCAGCGCAGAGAGCTGAATGAGGCTGAGTCGTGGAGCTCTATGTGGGAGAGCGTGGCGGCTCAATTGTGAATTGTGAGTGTCTGAACTCGGGGAGCGAGAGCATGGCGGCTCGATGCGGTCATAGTCTGCTGTCTGCTCTGTGTCGAAGCTGTAGCGTTTTGGGTCGATTAGAACTGTACACACCGAGTGCTACATTGTTGACTGTGGAAATTGTACTGTTTGTTATTCATCAAATCGCTTGTTTATACAGTGATTACACCTCAGCTCACTCCAACAATAATAAATAAATAAATAAATAAATAAATGTTTATTCAGGTAAGGTACATACATACCAGAGATTTTACAAAAAATGATCAATTTATAGATAGGGCAAGTACATACAATGCCTAAAGCCACTATTACGCAAAGCGTTTCGGGCAGGAAAAACATTAATGACTAAAACTTAATACTAATTGAGTATAAAGAATAAAATGTGTTGAGAAAAAATAAAAATACAGATAAAAAAGGGGGGAACATGGCTGAAAAAACAGCACAAATACAATTAGGTCGACTAACAGCGTTGTTTAAAAAAACAGACATGGGTTGACATTAGAGGGGTAAGGTAGGTCACAAGGAATTTATTAGGTAGTGCTTCGTTTTTATCTTAAACTGGTTGAGAGAGGTAGTCTTTAACATGGTTGGGAAGGTCATTCCACATTCTGGGTCCCTTGATTTGTAGAGCATTTCTAGTTTGGTTAAGTCGTACTCTTGGAATATGAAAACTATTTATTTCTGGTGTGGTGCTCATGGGTAAAGTTACAACCTTCAATGAAGCTTTTGAGGTCAGGATTGGCATTACAGTTCAGCGTTTTATATATGTATAATATAATACACATGAGAGAATGTGCAGTGACTTAATATCTGACATATTCAGAGATTTGAGTAGGGGTACCGTATGATGTCGGGCCAGAGTGGGATATTGTCCTAATAGCAGCTTTGTGTTGAGTAATTAGAGGACGTAAATGATTTTGGGTAGTAGAACCCCAAGCACAAATACCATAGTTGAGATATGGATAGATGAGGGAGTAATAGAGAGTCACCAGGGCAGGGCGGGGTACATAATATCTGATCTTAGAAAGAATGCCAACAGTTTTTGAAACTTTTTTGATATATTTAGAATGTGTCCCTGGAAATTCAGCTTGTGATCTGGAAAAGAGGATACTACATAACCCTTCAACATACCAAACTACTCAGCAATTCACAACGGTCGATCTATTCAGTGAGGTGGTGGTACTGCTGTTTACTACTACCATGGATTAACTTGCTTAAATGCGATCCGTCTAATTACCACAAGCTACCACAAGCTACACAAGCTTCACAAAGCTTCCTGGCAATACGTTAATAATGAATAAATATGATATATTTACTCATTATAATGTTTTTTTTTTTATTTATTTTTACATGCAAGCATGCTTATAAGTACAATAAAAGTAAACAATAACATAGAACAGACCAAAATAACAAGCACAAACGTGCAAAAACATAAAGGAACAAATGTACTAAACACAAAAACGCCGACCGGAAGGGCCGACCACAAAACAATACTAATTACAAACAAATTACAACAAGCAAGTTAAAACACAGTGGAATACAATGCAGAAATAACACACCAAAATATGAAATATTCAGAACAAGGCTATCAGCACCTCAAACCCACACGGAGAGGCACCAACACAAAACGAAAATAATTATAATAACAATAACAATAATGATAATAATAACAATAATAATAAAAATAACAACTAGAAAGGAACAAATATACAACAAACAAAGAAAAGCACAATGGCAAAACTCGACAAAAAGCATAAACCCAGACCGGGTCACGCCAACAGCCTGAAGGGCACTCAACACTACACAAACAAGCGCACAAGCAGCAACATAAAAAAAAACATAGAACCACAAAGCACAACATAAGCACACGACATCCACAACCAGACACCCACCAATCAAACCCCGGACCGCACAGGAACCGGACACACACAAGCCACACAAACCCATAACCACAAACCGGAGCACGCAGGAACCGGGAACCAAAACTGCCCCACCCCGCAAACACACACACACACCCGACCTGCACCCCACAACCATGCACCACAATACACAAAGGAATCATGAGAGAGGAATACATATCTCAGAGACAGGAAGATATTTATCAGGGAACGAATCCCAAGGATACCGTCGCTTATAGGCCTCCCAAATCAAATACTCCAAGTCGGTGGGGGGGGGGGGCGATCCCCCCGCCGCCGTGGGCCCAGCATAAACTCGGGAACCTCCAGATCAGGTGGAAACGGCCACTCCTGAAGGTCACCGACGCAAGTCGCATAACGAGGCTGGGGAGCGCAAACCACGTCCTTCGAGGTAGCAGATGACACCGATGAAGCGTACGAGGGCTGTCGGGACGGCCGCGTCGCCGTACGCACAGGAGCAGGGGACAAGCAACGAGATGGTAACGTCCCAACCGAGACCGCAGGAGACACTGAAGAGATGGCCGGAGACGGAAGAGGCGTCGAGACCGCAGTCGATGAAACGGGGACCGCGGAAGGGGTTACAGAACCCCCAGAGCGAGCAGTCTTTTTCAACACCATCACCAGGCCACCCCGCTCACCGCGAACCTCAGCAGGGGGAACCACCCCCCACGAAGAACCGGAGCCATCCGAGGCAGGCGACGCACCCGAAGCAGGAACCGCAGACACCAAATCTGAAGTGGAGGCCGAAACACCGTCACTGGCACCCTCAGGCAAATGCACCTCCGCCACAACCATAGTCTGCAACGCAACCGGAGCCACCCCTCCGTCGCCTGCAGATCCACAAGCGTCGAAATCGCCAACGTCAGCCCAAGCTGAAGACGAAAGCCGGGAACGCTTAGGCTCTGGCCGCACATCATCAGACCCGGAGGCCGACTCAGAGACACGCGCAACACAAGCTGGGCGAACCGACGCACGTCGCAGAACGGCAGCATCCTCAACCACATGGGGCACCAGGCCAGGCACAGGAGGAAGCGCCGGATCCACCCCATCACCCAGCAAAGCCGGAACAGCTGGCAAGGGCGCAGGGACAGGGTCAGGCGCAGCAGAGGACGAACTGGAAGACGGGGGAATCGAGCAGCAGACAGTCTGAAGAACCCCAGGGACACTAGTCGGAGCAGGACGATCACCCTGCGACGCCACAACCTCTTGAGGAGAGGCGACAACAACAGGGGGCGCACCAGGCGGCGCAACAGGCGATACACGGGGCACATCCGCAGCTGAAGAGACGTCCACATCCACTGAATCTGCCTCCACAGGAAGCGGTGGAAAATCCTTCTCACTGAAGAGGTTCACGGGTGCAGCGGCAGGCGCAGAACAGTCAGCAGCCTGATGGCCCAAGAGGCCAGAATGATAACACGTCCGAGGCTGGCGGGCGTAAAACACCCGAACGTTGTAGCCCATAAGCCGCACAGAGGACGGAATATCTTCCCGGAGCCTCATGCCCAGGGTGCGAATGTTGGTCCTCACACCCTTAAGTGGACTGGAAGACACCACGTTCACCCGCACACTAACCACTGCGCCATACCGGCCGAAGTACCGCCGTAGCAGACTCTCTGGAAACTCCAACGGAGCCCCATGCACATTGACGTACGTGAGGGCACCACTCCGATCAGATAGTGACACAGTGCCCGCACCATCCGGCAGGGGCAATGTCCGCCCCTCGTAACGACGGAGAAACTCGCGATATGCCAATTCCTCGGTAAACTTTAATATCGCTCGACGAGCTGTCACCAGCTCGACTCCATAAATGTTTAACACAGGGACATGAAGCAATTCACACACCAGCGCTATCTCCGGGTACCCAGCCCGGCCGGAAAATTCGAGGCCCACAGACTGAGCTCGCAGTACAGGGGGGAGGGGGACCCCCATCGTTAACTCCACGTCAGCACAGGCAGGCAGAGACACACTCGCCCTCAACCGGCCAAATTGGTAACCACCACCAACAGCCGGAGCGCCGATTCACCACGTCCTTCCCCTACCGAAGCTAGGGCTAGACTCTACTCATTATAATGTTGGTGCTGAATGTACAACACGAAAAAACATAATTTTAATCTGAAAAGCATCTTTTTATAAAGAAATTAGATGAAAATAAAAAGCTGGTGACGCCAAATCAAGCCGACGATCCAAGCTTCGGTTAGTTAGGTTAGGTTCGGTTAAGTTAGGTTAGGTTAGGTTAGGTTAGGTTAGGTTAGGATAGGTTAGGTTAGGTTAGGTTAGGTCAGCCTAACCTAACATATCATATTTATTCATTACCAACGTATTGCCAGGAAGCTTTGTGAAGCTTGTGTTGCTTGTGGTAGCTTGTGGTAATTAGACGGACCCCTTAAAAGTAATTGAAACTAGAGACTCCTGTGGAGAGTATATCTTTGCCTGTTCCAAGTCAAGGGTGGCGAGGCTGTCCTGACTGTGCGGGTAGTCTATAGAATTCCTAACACTGATGTGACTAAATTCAACTCTAGCCTTAGAAATCTCGTACAAGAGAACAGACTGTACAAAAACCACCTAATTATTTCTGGCGGACTTTAACACTGACGTTTACAAGCCTGATAACCCTCCTCCTGCTAGTTTCCTCAACTGAATAAATTCCTTCTTCCTCATACACTTAATCACTAGACTTACTAGAATCACTTATAGTACTGCCACGGCTCTTGACCACATCATGAGTAACATAACCTCTCCGCCTACTTAGGGATTATCACTGATAGCACCACAGACCATTACCCTACATTTCTCCTAACCAATATTAACAAACTACCTCCGGATACAAGGAAGATAAGTTTTAGGCTGCACAATGAAACTTCTATAAGCAATTTTATAGCTGCTGCTGCTAATATCAACTGGGAGTCCGAATTAAATAATGTAGGGGGCATCATTCTAGCAGTGCAATCATTTATTAAAAAAAACTCTGTTTCTATAACACCCACTGTCCATTTTTAACGAAACAAGTCACAATCTTGACTTGGGTAAACTAAAAAAGCTGGATAAAAACTAAAAACTAAAAGCTAAAAAGCTAAAAAGCTAAAAGCTAAAAAGCTAAAAAGCTAAAAGCTAAAAAGCTAAAAAGCTAAAAAGCTAAAAGCTAAAAGCTGGCTAAAAGCTAAAAGCTGGCTAAAAGCTAAAAACTTGGCTAAACTCTCAAAGGCTAAACAATCAGTGGCTTAAAAAGGGGATACTTAAATCTATTAATAAAAAACATGACCGCGAGAAGAAGTATAGGTTAGGAATCATCTGCAAAGAATTTTAAAAGAATAATTCATCAGTGCTATTTAAAATAATTAGGAGAGTCAAAATTAAATACTACAAAAATAAATTTACTCAAATAAAGGGCAACAACATGGAGCACTATTTCACAAATATTGGGATCAAAAAAGATTTTAAATAAAAATCCAATACTTCTGTCTAATAACGATGGTTTGCTTTCGGCCTCTGATACTGCTACTGAATTCAGTAAGTTCTTCTCATCCATTGGGTCATTCCTTGCTAATGATATTCCATCCTCCAGTACTAATGTTCAGGAGTACCTTAAAGGTAACTATCCACAGTCTCTGTACCTAACGCCTACTATTTCCACTGATGTTAATGAGATAATCTTTTCCCTTAAAACAATGTCTAGTGCCCTCGCGGAGATACCAACTCTAATTTACAAAAAAAGCCTCCAGATTTTTAGCTCCTGCTAAGGCATTGCTCTACAACAAGTCATTTGAACTCCAAACCTTTCCAGATATTCTAAAAAAAAGCGAGAGTAACCCCCGATAATACATATGGTGATCTCACTGACGTCAAACACTTTAGATCTATATCAATTCTGCCAAACCTGTCAAAAATATTTGAAAAACTAATCTATAAGCAGCTTTACTCTTATCTAGCCTAACACAATATACTTAGCTCTTGCAAATTTGGCTTTAGATCCCCAAAAAACACTAACGATGCACTTATTAGTATGATTAACTTGATACATGCAGCTCCTGATAAAAATGAGTTTCCTGTTCGGATATTTGTCGACGCACGTAAGGCTTTTGGCACTGTCAACCACCAAAACCTTCTCCTTAAATTACATCATTATGGAGTGAGAGGTCACTCCCTGTAATATCTTCAGTCTTACCTTTCTGACAGGCTCCAGTATGTTTCTGTGAATAATTCAGTTTCTCCTACCCAACCCATCAACATTGGTGTTCCTCAGTGCAGCATACTTTGCCCTCTCCTCTTTCTCATCTACATTAATGACCTTCCAAATGCCTCACAACACCTCAAAGCAATTATATTTGCTGATGAGAAAACCTTGATTTTCTCCAGTCCTGACCCTATTGCTCTAAATGTCACATTGAATACTGAACTAAAGAAAGTCAATCTTTGACTAACTGCTAACAAACTCACCCTTAACATTGACAAAACTTTTTATATTTTGTTAGGTAATAAATCCTCAAATGAAATTAATGTAAGAATAAGCAATACCCAAATTAGTAAAAAAGTAGATGGCAAATTCCTTGTTCTCATCGATAACAAGCTGAATATCCAAGGACACATTCTTAATAATTAAAAAAGTTTCAAAAAATGTTGGCATTCTTTCTAAGATCAGATATTATGTACCTCGTCCTGCCCTGGTCACTCTCTCATCTATCCCTATCTCAATTATGGCATTTATGCTTGGGGTTCACTACACAAAATCCTTTACACCCTCTAATTATTCAACACAAAGCTGCTATTAGAACAATATCGAACTCTGGCCCCAGACATCACTCGATACCCTTTCTCAAATCTTTGAATATGTTAGATATTAAGTCACTGCACATCCTCTCATGTGTACTCTATATATTTAAAACTCTGAACTGCAATGTCAATCCTGACCTTAGAAGCTTCCTAGAAGGTTGTGACAGAACTCATGGGCATTACACCTGAAACAAATACCTATTTGATATTCCAAGAGTGCGACTTAACCAAACTAGAAATGCTCTACAAATTAAAGGACCCATAATGTGGAAATGACCTTCCCAATCATGTCAAAGACTCTACCACTCTCAACCAGTTTATGATAAAAATTAAAAACTACCTAATAAACTCCATGTAACCTACCTTACTCGTAAATGTCAACCCATGTCTTATTATTGTAATCAATGCTGTTTGTTAACCAATTTGTATAATTGCTATTATCTGCCTTGTCTGCCCCCTTCTTTTTTTATTTTTTTTATTTTTAAATGCAATTTATTCTTTAAGCTCAATTACTATTAAGTTTTAGTCTAAGTGTTTTTGTCCCCCCTCACCTTGCCCAAAACGCTATGCTTACTAGTGGCTTTAATGTCAACCAACAAACTAACACTTAACATAGAAAAGACCTACTACATCCTATTTGGAAGCAAATCTACAAATGCAATTCAGCTTCAGATTGACAATGTAAACATTAGCAATAAAAATGATGGAAAGTTTCTTGGCATATTCCTTGGCAAGAGACTCAACTTCAGTACCCACATACAACACATAACTAAGAAAGTCTCTAAAACAGTTGGTATACTCTCCAAAATCAGATATTATGTTCCTAACTCTGCTTTCATCTCTCTATATTATGCACTAATCTATCCCTATCTCAACTATGGTATCTGTGCATGGGGTTCAACCACTGCAAACCACCTCAAGTCCATCTTCACTCAGCAAAAATCTGCTATCAGAATAATATCAAATTCTGCTTTCAGACAACACACAGCCCCCTTGTTTAACTCCCTAAACATGCTAAACATAATCTCACTCCACAAATTCTCTTGTGTCAACTACATTTACAAAACCCTGTTCTTAAATGCAAATCCTTGTCTGAAACTCTTCCTGGACAGATGTAATAGGACCCATTATCACCATACCAGAAATAAATATCTCTTTGATATCCCCAGAGTTAAACTTAATCTGTGTAAACACTCTATGCAAATAAAGGGACCCAGTTTATGGAACTCACTCCCTACTGAATTGAAAAGCTGTCCAACTTTTACATCATTCTAAATCAATACTAAAAAGTACCTAATTTCATCTTCATAGTTTTTCACTTTTTGCCTTAAAATTGCACTGTATCAATTGCTACCCAATCTCCCAACCTTTATGTTCCCAATTTGAACATCTTTACCATTGTGATCATTGCTGTTTTCTTATATGTGCTGCCAATCTGTTGTATGGTGTTTATAAATCTTGTTTATCTGTATCTTTTGCTACCCAGTCTCCCAATCTTTATGTACCCATTCTGAACATCTTTACCATTGTGATCATTGCTGTCTTATATGTGCTGTCAATCTGCTGTATGGTGTCTATTAATCTTGTTTAAATTACTAATCAAGCTGTCAATGTAATCAATCAGAGCTTTAATATGCTTTAATATGTGCTTTAATATATTTACTTATCTCTCTCATCTCATTTTTCTCTTGTAATGTATCTTTATCATTTATCAATTCTGATTGAAATTACCTACTTAAAATTATCTGCTAGATTAAGGACCTGCCCGAAACGCTGCGCGTACTAGTGGCTTTACAAGAATGTAAATACTGTACTATCCAATGTATTCTCACAAACCCAATGTACCTTCTTGTATATATATAAATAAATAAATAAATAAATAAATAAATAAATTTAGGTATTGTATGTACTATCTCTATCTTTAAATCCATCAATATGTATGTAACTCAATTTATTTTTATTTATTTACATATATATATATATATATATGTATATATATATATATATATATATATATATATATATATATATATATATATATATATATATATATATATATATATATATTGTGACAATAATCTCCTTCAAGAGATTGAGCCTGCTCTTCCCTCCACAATTACGTCGTTACAACTATATAAAACTACTATGGAAGAAATGTCCAACAACGACAACAACACCAGCAAGGTTTGCCAGAGAGCAAAACGTATGCAGCCAGGGACACCTGCTCAGACTCAAACCGCCAAACTACCTGTCTTACTGCCGGCTCCCTGCTGATTGGTCGCCGGTCTGGCTGCAACTGCACTCGCCCCCCCCCCCATACTACTTGATGTCTGGGGCCGCCACGACCTCAGACCTCAGAATATTCCGTGCTTTCACAGTTAACACTTCTCCCTGCTAGACGTAAGCTTTAGCGTACGTATACTGAGAGAGGTGATAGCTTAAAGCCAATGTTCCAGCACCTTTCATATACTTTTATATTGCACTTCTTGTTATTTTGTCTTAACGTAACTTTTCATTGTGTCATTTAATTATTCTTATTATTTTGATTGATTGATTTTATTATACGAAATTGTTTGTCCATTTTATTCATGTTTTATTTCTTTAACGTAATTAAAATTTCATTGTTAAAGTTTACTTGTGTTTTGTGTGTCTTCTCCTTACCTTACCACAGACGAAGTTCCAGATTTTCTATTTTTTTTTAATACTATGTGACGAGGCCATACCCCTAGCTTTGAACAGCCGAACACCAACGCGTTACCGTCACAATATATATATATATATATATATATATATATATATATATATATATATATATATATATATATATATATATATATATATATATATATATATATATATATATATATATATATATATATATATATATATATATATATATACAAGAAAGTACATTGGGATTGTGAGGATACATAGCATAGTAATTACATTCTTGTAAAGCCACTAGTACGCGCAGTGTTTCTTAATCTAAGAAACTTATAACTGGTAAATACTTGTAAAATTTGTAAAAAGGATAACAGTTACATAGCATGAAAAAAAAAAGATGAGAGAAAAATTGTAGGTATATTAAAGCACATAGGTAGCTCAGAATGATTGCAATGACAGCTTGAATGGTAGTTTAACAGAACTTAACAGGCACAATACAGCATATAGCTAGCACATAAAAGAAGACAGCAATGAACACAATGATAAAGTTGTTTGGATTAAGTACATAAAGATTGGGAGATTGGATACCACTAAATACAGAGCAAATTTAAAGCTCAGTGTAGGAAACTACGAAGATGAAATTAGGTACTTTTTCTTTTTGTTTTTAAATGAGGCAAAAGTTTGACAGCTTTGCAATTCACTAGGGAGTGAGTTCCATAGACTAGGACCCTTAACTTGCATAGTGTTTACACAGATTAAGTTTGACCCTGAGAATATCAAAGAGATATTTATTTCTGGTGTGGTGATAATGGGTCCTGTTACATCTGTCCAGAGTTTCAGAGCATGGTTTGCATTTAAGAACAGTGTTTTGTAAATGTAGTTGACACAAGAGAATGTGTGGAGGGAGTTAATATTTAGCAAGTTAAGGGATTTAAACAAGAGATCTGAGTGTTGTCTGAAAGCAGAGTTTGTTATTATTCTGATAGCAGATTTTTGCTGGGTGATGATGGGCTTAATAATAATAATAATAATAATAATTTTTATTTAGGCAAAGGTACATACATAAAGAGATTTTACAAAGTTTGTTGGCTTTATAGATAGGAGCTAGTACATACAATGCCTAAAGCCACTATTACGCAAAGCGTTTCGGGCAGGAAAAAACACTACTGACTAAAGCTTAAAACTAATGGGTAAAAAGAAAAAAATGCGTTGAGTACAAATAAAAATAGAGGTAAAAGAGGGGGGAACATTGTTGAAAAAACAGCACAAATACAATTACAAATTATTACAGAAAATTACATTAAAACAGCGTTGATTTGTAAAACAAAAACAAAAAAAAAAACATACATGGGTTGACAATAGAGAGGTAAGGTAGGTTACAGGGAATTTATTAGGTATAGCTTCGTTTTTAACTTAAACTGGTTGAGAGAGGTACTGTCTTTAACATGGTTGGGAAGGTCATTCCACATCCTGGGCCCCTTGATTTGTAGAGCATTTCTGGTTTGATTAAGTCGTACTCTAGGAATATCAAAACTGTATTTATTTCTGGTGTGGTGCTCATGGGTTCTGTTACAACCTTCTATGAAGCTTTTGAGATCAGGATTGGCATTACAATTTAGCGTTTTGTATATGTATAGTACACATGAGAGAATGTGCAGTGACTTAATGTCTAACATATTCAGGGATTTGAATAGGGGTACCGAGTGATGTCTGGGGCCAGAATTGAATATTGTCCTAATAGCAGCCTTGTGTTGAGTAATTACAGGACGTAAGTGATTTTGGGTAGTAGAGCCCCAAGCACAAATACCATAGTTGAGATATGGATAGATAAGGGAGTAATAGAGAGTCACCAGGGCAGGGCGTGGTACATAATATCTGATCTTAGAAAGAATGCCCACAGTTTTTGAAACTTTTTTTGATATGTTTAGAATGTGTCCCTGGAAATTCAGCTTGTGGTCAATGAGAATGAGAAATTAAGATGGTTTGCAGTGGTAGACCCCATGCACAGATACCATAATTAAGATAGGAATAGATTAGTTCATAATATAGTTAGAGGAGAGCAGAATTAGGAACATAATATCTGATTTTGGAGAGTATTCCAACTGTTTTAGAGACTTTCTTAGTTATGTGTTGAATGTGGGTGTTGAAGTTGAGTCTCTTGTCTAGGAATAGGCCAAGAAACTTTCCATCATTTTTATTACTGATGTTAATGTTGTCTGTCTGTAGCTGAATTGCATTCGATGATTTGCTTCCAAATAAGATGTAGTAGGTCTTTTCTATGTTTAGTGTTAGTTTGTTAGTTGACATCCATAAGTGGACTTTTTTAATTCATTATTCACAACATTATTTAGTGTATGTGGGTTGGGGTCTGAATAGATGAGGGTAGTATCATCAGCAAACAATATAGGTTTCAGAATATTAGAGACATTAGGCAGATCATTGATATATTTAAGAAATAGAAGAGGTCCTAAGATGCTGCCCTGTGGCACTCCAACGATTATTGGTAGAGTGGAAGAGGTTGTATCATTGATGGTTACACATTGGTGTCTGTCACTAAGATAGGATTGGATATAGTCCAGGGCAAGGCCTCGGTTTCCATAATGCTGGAGTTTAAGTAAAAGTTAGTTGTGATTAACAGTATCAAAGGCTTTTCTTAGGTCAATGAAGTGTCCAATCGGAAACTCATTTTTGTCAAGGGCTGAGTAGATTACGTCAAGGAAACTAATGATTGCATCACTGTGGGTCCGTCTAATTACCACAAGCTACACAAGCTTCAGAAAGCTTCAGAAAGCTTCCTGGCAATACGTTAGTAATGAATAAATATGATATGTTAGGTTAGGCTGACCTAACCTAAACTAACTTAACCTAACCTAACTTAACCAAACCAAACCTAACCAAACCTAACCTAACCTAACCTATACCTAACCTAACCTAACCTAACATAATTATTCAATCTCTGGCATACTCATGTTCTAGGTGTAGAGTAGTATATTTTGTGTGTAGTAGGTGTTTTTAGAGTTTATATTACTAGTTATTCTAAAGGGGGTTCCATTGGAACCACGTGGTCCCCCTACCCTAAGCTGACTCTAACTTCAAGTAATTCAATAGTAGAGCTTTACCCTAGCTTGTGTTCAGTGTAAAACCTTGTATCCTGCTTATGTGGACTGTTATAAATAAATGTGTTGTGGGCTTCTATGGGGGACTTGGTATTATTAAGGGGTAAGGGTAGTTAGAAGACAAGAGTATCAAATATGGGAGAGCTAAAAGGCCCGGCCCCCAAAATAAACTATCCACAGTAATAATACCTTGCTATTAGACCATATATGTCAGTCTAAGGGTTGATCAATGCACTCCCACACAGGAAGAAGGGATACTCCTATAATTCATGTACTTATTTATTAACCCCTTAACAACCAACCCATATACACTCACACCAATAACAATAATAATAATAACTTTACCACACTACCTTACGTTAAAAAGCCTTGGTCCACTTAGGCAGGATACAAGGTTTACACTAAGAACAAGCTAGGGTAAAGTACTACTGGATAAGCACTGAAGCTGGATGCAGCTTAGGGTACAGACTCCACGTGGTACCCTAATACAAAACACCACACTTAGGGGTACCCAAAACACTGGCAAATACTACCCCCAGGTCTCACCAATCGTTACTACCAGAGTAGGCACACTTAAAAACACCATACAGTACTTAACTTAATGGTACAGGAACTTAAGGTAAGGGAAATAAGTAAGAGGAGAAGGGAGGAGAGTAGGGGTGCAGCCACAGAGTAGGTCTCGTCCCCACGAACGCCAGCCAGAGAAGAACGCTCCTAGCGACCAGCTAGGCCTCCCGCATGTCGTGGTGCCGGAAGGAGCCTAATTGATCGTGCAGCTAAGCACATTAAAGATCTTCCCCTATGCAACGTATTGTTACTTTACAAATGATTAGAAAGTATTAGTAAGCAAAGTTGGTGCCTATGTTATTATTTAATAATCAACCCCCCAGCTCAGTCTTTAAATGCTCTTTGAGAAACAAGAATAGTCTTACGTCTGGCAGGGAAGATACAAACAATTGCCGCTCGTGATGCACTCAACTGTACTACCAGAAAGTTTAATAGCTCAATTTTGACCTCTGGTTTCCACTGGAGAACCCAGGGTCGTAACACTCCTCTCCCCTTCAGAGAAAAAAAAAATGTGACTACTAGAATAGTAGTCATATTTTTTTGTAAGAGTATACAGAGAATAAAAAGAAAAAACATATGACAAAAACAAAAAATCAATCAAAAACAATTTCTCTGCAAGAAAAATACAAAGGAGTTCTCTGAAAGAAAAAAAACATACACAAAAAAACAAAATAACAGGGAAGTAAATAAATTGGACACGGAATATTTAATGTCACAGGAGAACCTAAAAAAAAAAATAACTAAAGCATGACAGTTGGTAAATCGCTTCCTGTGGCCTAGGTGAATGTTATTCCGGCAACCTGGACAAAGCGTCGGCCATCACGTTGAGTTGGCCCGGTAGGTGGGTAATGGAAAGATTGAAGTCCTGTAGGTACAACGCCCACCTGAGGATGCGTTTGTTCTTACCCTTCATATGAGTCAGGAAGACTAGTGGATTATGGTCCGTGAACCCTTCCACTATATTACCTGTGAGGTAAACTTCGAACTTCTTACATGTTAACACTAGCGCCAACGCCTCTTTTTCTACCACTGAATAATTGCGTTGCGCCTTGTCGAATTTCACAGAGTAATAATATACTGGGTGTTCCACTTGATCATCCCCAGTTTGCAACAACACTGCACCAGCACCCGAGTCAGACGCGTCCACATGAATTTTAAACGGTCGATCGAACCTTGGACTAGCAAGCACTGGGGCGGAAGCTAAGATCAATTTCAAATTTTTAAATGCCTCTGCACAGTCTGATGACCACTTAAATTTAACGGCTTTCCGCAACAAGTCTGTGAGAGGAGTGGCAACACTGGAAAAGTTCTGACAAAAACGTCGATAGTACGCACACATACCGATAAATCTTTGAACGTCCTTTTTAGACTTTAGTACTGGATACTCCAGAATGGCACTGATTTTATCTTGCCGAGGTAACACTTTTCCTTGGCCCACTTCATAACCGAGGTACGTCACTGTGCCTTGGCCAAAATGACACTTTTTAGCATTTAAGGTAAGATTTGCACTTTTCAAGATTGCAAACAACTGGCGTAACCTAGCTATGTGGTCAGCCCAATTACTGTCAAAGAGCACGATATCATCTAAATACGCCCGACAATTTGGCACCTTAGCGAGCAGAGAGTTCATGAGTCTCCGGAACGTGGCAGGGGCATTACGCAAGCCGAACGGTAACACTTGATACTCAAAAACACCCTCGGGTGTCACGAACGCAGTTAGTTGTTTAGCACGTTCAGTGAGTGGGATTTGATAATACCCCCTCGAGAGGTCGAATTTCGAAACGTACTTGGCATTTCCCAACTCGTCGATGCAGTCCTCGAGGAGGGGCAGCGGATAGGCATCCACAATGGTCACCTTGTTGAGCTGCCGATAGTCGGTGCATAATCGCCAGGAGCCGTCTGGTTTGGGGACCAAAAGGCAGGGCGAGCACCAAGAGCCCTGGCTTGGCCGGATGAGGCCGTGCTGGAGCAAGAAGTCGACCTCCTTCCGTACGATGGCCTTCTTTTCTGGACTCATCCGATAGGGTTGAAGGCGAATGAGAGTGTAGTCCGTCAACTCGACATCATGGCAAATGGCATCAGTCTGGGTCGGGACCTCCCCGATCAGACTGGAGAATTCATCAACCAACGACTGCACCTCTTCACGTTGGGCCATCTGCAAATGGGACAGTCCCTCCACAGCATTCACATAACTAGAATTATTGAAAATGAGATTAGTTGGGTCCCCAGAACAATCATCCCCTCTCTCACTGGAAATGGAAACATTGGTTAGTGCAATGGGCCTGGGGCCCTGGAACTTCTTCAGCCGATTTACATGTACGAGCATTACCTGGTTACGTTTGTCAGAGTGCCTCACTTTGTACGTGAGGTCCCCAGTCTTTTCTGTCACAATGTAGGGGCCTTCGTACTTGTGGGACATAGTGTTCCCTAGTCGAGGCTTTAATACCAGGACAGGGTCGCCAGGCTGAAATACCCGTAACTTAGCCGTAGCATCGTTTCGGTCTTTCATCTTTTCTTGGGCCTTCCCAAGATACTTTAGTGCAGCCGCCTTGCAGTCCTTGAGTCTCCGGTGGTGTTGCGCAAAGAAAGCCGAACCTTCAGGTAACGTTACGTTCCCTAACAGATTCTCCTGTAACATTTGCAAGGGTCCACGAACTTTATGGCCAAAGACTAACTCAAAAGGAGAACAACCTAGTGAACTTTGTAATCCCTCTCTAGCCGCAAACAAAACATATGGCAAATTCTTATCCCAGAAGGTGTGGGAACTCTCGCACGATGTCTTCAACATCTGCTTCAGAGTTAGATGGAAACGTTCAATTAACCCATGACTCTGTGGATGGTATGGGCTGGAAACCTTATGAGTTATTCCATGGTCCTTACAAAATTGCTCAAAAATATCAGACTTAAAGTTAGTACCATTGTCAGTTTGCACAACCCGAGGCAGTCCAAAAGTGGAAAAAAATTGCAACATACGAGCAACAACAGTTTTTGCTCGGATGTTCCTTACAGCAAAAGCCACTGGGTAACGAGTAGTGATACACATCATTGTGATTAGGTAAATATTACCAGACTTAGTTCTAGGTAATGGTCCAACACAGTCCATTACCACATGAGAAAATGGTTCCTCTGGCACGACAATAGGCCTTAGAGGAGCTTTAGGTGGAGTCTGGTTTGGTTTCCCAACCAGTTGACAAACAATACACGCATTACAAAATTTTGCCACATCGCTTTTCAGCTTGGGCCAGAAAAAATACTTTAAAATTTTGTAATACGTAATATTTATACCTTGATGTCCCCCCATAGGATCATCATGAGCAGCTGCCAAAACTCTTCCTCTATAGCAGGTCGGCAACATAACCTGGTGGACTACCTCCCACTCATTTGACAAGGGAGCACTCTGTGGTCTCCATTTTCTCATCAAAATCCGATCATTGTAGTAGTACCCAGTTGCTGCGTCTACAATTTCCTCCATAGAGACAGCTGTCTCATGACAATCTGCAAGAGTGGGGTCAGCTTACTGTAACTCACTCAAGGAGGCATCTAGGCCTTGGTCAGATGCTATTGGCCGAGGCTCAACAGTGTTCTCCTCCACCTCCCCACTGCTCTCGGTAGATGGCGGTGGCAGGCTCTCCACAATGTCCTCGGCCACGTCATCGAGTCGGACCATGAATGTGTCCGCGAGGTCCACTTGGTTTTCACCACTCGGAAAGTTCCTTGTGTCCTCGGGATTTACCACCTTGGCAAGCACAGGGCTGCCCTTACATTTAAGTCCCATAGACCTGGTCACTGCGCACGCAGGGTACACAACATTGCCTGGATCCACCCACCTCTGCGGCGGGTGGATCCAGGCAAACCTTAGGGGTAGGCAACATAATAGGTAGTCTGGAGTCTCCTACCTTATCCCCTGCTAAATCATTACCAACTATTACATCAACATTAGGGAAAGGTAGGTATGAAGTGACTCCGACTGTACAAACACCCTTGTGGAAATCAGATTCCAGGGTAACCTTATGGAGGGGTACTGCTCGAGTATCACTAGTGACACCCTCGACCAGTACCACCCCTCCAGTGTCGAGAGTGTTGGCACCTTGCAACGCACTCTCTAAAATTAAAGTCTGGATGGCACCGGTGTCTCGGAAGATCACCACGTCCTTCCAGGAAGAACCCTCAGACAAAAGTAGTCTCCCTTTCGATAAGAATGGGGTAAGCAAGTCCAACCACTGTGGGTTGGAGGTCTTACTCCCTAACCCTTCCGAAGGCCTCAAGCCCTGTGTCACAACTAGAGCATTGGGTCTTTTTTCCGGGTACAGTTGCCAACAACGGCTAATAGTGTGGTTTGGACGATTACAGTGACCACAAAAACGTCGGGGAGAAGAGACATTACTAACAGAATTACC
Source organism: Procambarus clarkii (assembly GCF_040958095.1). Lineage (NCBI taxonomy): Eukaryota > Metazoa > Arthropoda > Malacostraca > Decapoda > Cambaridae > Procambarus > Procambarus clarkii. The sequence goes on from NC_091169.1 coordinate 33,214,766, forward strand.
CTTCGGTTCACCCTTAGGCGCCGTGGGGCTAGACACTTTAACAGGGTTAGTTATGTCTGAAACAGAAGGTGCATTAGTTAAAGGGTTAGAATGAGCTGGTCTGGACTGGCTGTGGGTATAAGTTTTGCTACTCTGTGGGGTATAATTATTTTTATTGGGCCTTTTGCCCGCCAATTGGTAGTTTTCTGCCAACTTGGCCAAATCCCCTATTTTAGAATTTACCTCTACCCTTCCTCTAATGTAATGTGAAACATTCTCTGGCATAATATCTATAAAATGCTCCATTAAAACTAAGTTCCTGAGAGCCTCGTATGTTTCGGCTTTCGCCGAGCGAATCCATCTATCAAACAATCTAATTTGATCATTAACAAATTCAGTGAGCGGTTGGTTGTGAGTAGGCCTAAGGTTGCGATAAACTTGGCGGTGAGCTTCAGGAGTAATTTCATATGCCCGCAAAATACATTCCCTGACTTTATCATATTCAAAACACTCATCGTCAGGCATGTTTATAAAAATATCTTGTGCTTTACCCCTAAGTCTTCCCTGTAGGATTTTCACCCACTCTTCCTTTGGCCAGTTCATGGACATGGCCAATCTCTGAAAATGGTTGAAAAACCTTTCAGGGTCCGACAGAAAATTCAGGCAAATTATGCTTTTTCTCATAATGCCTGGGGTTTGAATCCCTGGCAGGTGGAGGTCCAGTGGCATTCGCTCTAATTCTAGCCTACTCGGTTTTGAGTCTTTGCTCCTCTAATTTTATTTTTGCTAACTCTAGAGCTAATTCTCTATCCCTATGCGTTGCACTTTCTGCTTGGCTAGGCTGGCATAAAGGTGTATCACTTGCAATTAGTTCTTCATCAATACAATGTTGTAATATTTCATTCACCAAGGTCCACTTTTTATCCGCGACATTTAATTCTAGATCAAATTCCTTGCCTAACAATACTAAATTAGACTTGGTAAGTTTCTTTATCTCTACTGCTGAAGGCTCCATTGCCAGTCTCTGCATTTCAGATGACATCACTAATAATTTTAGCTCCCAGCCAAAGAAAAAATTAAAAAATAAAAATTGGAAAAAAAACAAAAATTTGCACGGCCCCTAACACAAGGCCACACTAACCTTAATCTTGAAGGGATCCAGCTGGGTGTCCAGTCAGTGCAAGAATGTCCTTTGCTAGATGAGCTGGACCCTAGGCTAGCACACAACCGTTCTGCGGGAAACAAAAAATTTTAGTTTTGGCACTCAAGAATCTAATTTTTTACACTTATAATGTTCCTCCCGGACTGGCCAACCACTTGTTATAAATAAATGTGTTGTGGGCTTCTATGGGGGACTTGGTATTATTAAGGGGTAAGGGTAGTTAGAAGACAAGAGTATCAAATATGGGAGAGCTAAAAGGCCCGGCCCCCAAAATAAACTATCCACAGTAATAATACCTTGCTACTAGACCATATATGTCAGTCTAAGGGTTGATCAATGCACTCCCACACAGGAAGAAGGGATACTCCTATAATTCATGTACTTATTTATTAACCCCTTAACAACCCCCCATATACACTCACACCAATAACAATAATAATAATAACTTTACCACACTACCTTACGTTAAAAAGCCTTGGTCCACTTAGGCAGGATACAAGGCTTACACTAAGAACAAGCTAGGGTAAAGTACTACTGGATAAGCACTGAAGCTGGATGCAGCTTAGGGTAGAGACTCCACGTGGTACCCTAATACAAAACACCACACTTAGGGGTACCCAAAACACTGGCAAATACTACCCCCAGGTCTCACCAATCGTTACTACCAGAGTAGGCACACTTAAAAACACCATACAGTACTTAACTTAATGGTACAGGAACTTAAGGTAAGGGAAATAAGTAAGAGGAGAAGGGAGGAGAGTAGGGGTGCAGCCACAGAGTAGGTCTCGTCCCCACGAACGCCAGCCAGAGAAGAACGCTCCTAGAGACCAGCTAGGCCTCCTGCATGTCGTGGTGCCGGAAGGAGCCTAATTGATCGTGCAGCTAAGCACATTAAAGATCTTCCCCTAGGGTACACAATGAGTTCATTTGTACTCCATACTCATCATCAAGAAGTGTATTTTACCAGCATTGTAATATAAATTTAGAATAAAGGCTTAACTGGATTACGGACCCATAATCAAAATAAGAGCCATCACTAATTATCATGACAAACTGTCTAGGCTCCACTTCTGCCTTTGACAAGCTGTTGCCGAAGGTGGGTATAGTTTATTGTACACCCCCAGCCCTGGGAAAGGGGCATTGGAATGAAACATGTGAACCGTCCCTTCCCCACTCGTCCCCGGTTAATAATAATACTATTAATAATAATAATTAAAAATAATAATGTAAATAAGAATGATAATTAAAAACTTACTGTAATACCCTAGTGCTTGAATGAGGGTGAAGGAAAGACCCAATAAATGTGTAAGTGTATTAAAAACCAAATTTTCGTTGGGTGAGCTGGCAGGTGACCACCACCTGCCAGCTCACCCAGTAATGAGTATAGTATAGAGTATACTCACAGGATGAGTATAGGGTACACAATAAACTACAGCTCACATGATGGGTATGGGTTGCACAAGAAACTATCGCACAGAGGATGAGTATGGAGAGCAGAGGAAACAAAGATTCACACGATGAGAAAGGGTTGCACAACGTCCTATGACTCACAGGATGAGTATGAGGTGCACAATAAACTACAGGTCACAGGATAAGTGTGGGTTGCACAATAAATTACAGGTCACAGGATGGGTATGGGTTGCACAAACTACTGGTAACAGATTGAGTATGGGATGCACAATAAATTACGGGTCACAGGATGAGTATGGGTTGCACAAACTACTGGTAACAAGATGAGTATGGGATGCACAATAAATTACCACACAGAGGATGAGTATAGGGTGCACAAACTGGTTGGGTAAATGGAAATGGTTGGGTACATTTCCTTTCACCTAATGCGACTGTTCATTTGTCTGGTGGTGGCGATGGAGTGGTATTGGCTATTTATTTAACCATAACTTTGCTTTCATTGAAGATATTTTTTTCTTGAAATATAGTTATATTATCGTCTTCATCTGTCTTTATTCTAACATAAAGACCCTTGACGTTACTTTGCATATATGCAAATTAATTATAAAATTGATTAACTTGTGTGCAGGCCTTCACACAACCTGAGCGAGCCATCAAATAACTATAAAAAGGCACATATCTTCACTTTCACTTCAGTTATGTTTATGCCAAAGTATTATATGCAGCTTATATGTCTTTCTGATGACATAGAAAACTTCGTTTATTGCATTATCTAGATTAAATTAACATTGATCTTCGAAAGGTCGTAGTTCCCATATCGATAGGGAGAGCGTCGGCCAAGAAGCCTTGTTTAAAATATGAATATTTTTCGTCTCTAATAAGGTATAATCTCTATGATGGATTCACAAAAACTATTTTATCTGTGCCTTTCTGATAACATACAAATATAATCTTTATTTGTGAATATTTGTTAATTAGACAATATATCAGAGAGCGTGTAGGGTTCGGGGTTCTATGAACGAAAAGGACATGAGTAGCTTAAATAGTGAACGCACTCCAACGAATAACGTTAGCATCTATATAATAATAATAATAATAATAATAATAATAATAATTTATTTAGGAACAGTACATACATAGTAGCAGAGTTACAGTACAAACATTCTGTTAGATTTAAAGATAGAGGTAGTACATACAGTACCTAAAGCCAATAGTACGCATAGCATTTCGGACAAGGAGGGGTGGGGAAAAAACACTTAGATTAAAACTTAATAGTAATTGAGCTTAAAGTATAAATTGTGTTGAATGAAAAAAAATAATAAAAGATAAAAAAGGGGGAAACATGGTAGAAAATAGCCAATATACAAGTTGGTCAACAAACAGCATTTTTTTTTAAATAGTAAGACATGGGTTGACATTTAGAAGTAAGGTAGGTTACATGGAGTTAATTAGGTAGTACTTAGTTTTCATCTTAAACTGGTTGAGAGAGATACAATCTTTGACATAATTGGGAAGGTCATTCCACATTCTGGGTCCCTTGAATTGTAGAGCATTCCTAGTTTGATTAAGTCTAACTCTTGGAATATCAAATAGGTATTTGTTTCTGGTGTGCTGCACATGAGTTCTGTTACAACCGTCTAGGAAGCGTTGAAGGTCAGGAATGACATTACAATTCAGAGTTTTAAATATATAGAGTACACATGAGAGGATGTGCAGTGACTTAATATCTAACATATTCAGAGATTTGAGTAAGGGTACCGAGTGCTGTCTGGGGCCAAAGTTAGATATTGTTCTAATAGCAGCTTTGTGTTGGGTAATTAGAGGACGTAAATAATTTTGAGTAGAAGAACCCCAAGCACAAATACCGTTGTTGAGATAAGGATAGATGAGAGAGTAATAGAGCATCACCAGGGCAGGGTGAGGAACATAATATCTGATCTTAGAAAAAATGCCAACAGTTTTAGAAACTTTTTTGCTATATATAGAATGTGTCTCTGGAAATTCAGCTTTTTATCGACAGAATTTACCATCAACTTTACTACTGATTTGTATTCAGTAGAGTTTATTCTTAAGTTAATTTCATTTGATGGTTTATTACCAAACAAAATAAAGAAAGTTTTATAGATAAATATAGATAAATAGTTTTAATAATAATATTATTAATAATAATATTAATAATAATAATAATAAATAGTTGTATAAATAAAAATAAAGAAAATATAGAAAGAATATAACAAAATTATAGTCTTGTGGAGTTGATTTAACTTCCAGACACGTTTTTTTAATAAATATTTAGTGAGTATTTATGAAAGATATTATCATAAATACACATTCTACTTGTTAATATCAGTTAGTTTAGTTCATTTATTATGCACCCCATACCCATCTTGTGGGCGGTACTGGAAAGGGTTACAGAGGCACAAAATGAGCTCAGGGGCTGAACCCCACAATTCATTTACCTAAGCAAGTTACTATCTTGATGAGCTAGTTACAAAATTCAATATAAGTCATCACATCAACAATTGGTTCGAGATTGACCACAAGTACAGTTTCTATATTAAGCAACTGATATATGTGGAGAGCTAGTGTCACAATTGATTTGTTTGTCCTGCACACCGCCCCCCGTCCAGTGGGCAGTGGTGGGTAAGTTACAGTCACTTAGTTACTACATACAGTTAGCAAACTGGGGATATTTGGCTAAAATTTCTGGTAGCAGATCATTTTGAATGAAATATTTACACGTCGTTGGAACATTGGTTATAGAATTGTCACTAAATTCACTTATCTTTTCGCACTCTATCACATAGTGAAGGAGGGTGTGTGAATAATTTTGCTGACACAGTTCCCAAAATTCCCAGAGATACTTGTAACCGAGTCTAAGCCGAGCAGTAGTAACATCTGCAAGTCTGCAGATTTTATTGGATGATCCATAGATGTGTGGCTCCCCTTGCATGATAGTATGATGATAGATGGAATTACTGGTGTCAATTTCACTTTACCTCAGATCTACAAGATCTTGTTGAAGTTCTCGGTGTACTGCTGCTCTCAGATTGCTCATTGACAATCCAAGGTTACACTCAACGGATCCTTTAATGGCAGATTCTTTGGCTAACTTTTCAGCTCTATCAAAGTCGCTCCACGACATTGTTACATGGACCATCGACTTCCTTTGATATTTTTTTTTTTTTTGAGATATATACAAGAGTTGTTACATTCTTGTACAGCCACTAGTACGCGTTGCGTTTTGGGCAAGTCCTTAATCCTATGGTCCCTGGAATACGATTCCCTGCCGCGAAGAATCGTTTTTTCATCCAAGTACACATTTTACTGTTGCGTTAAACAGAGGCTACAGTTAAGGAATTGCGCCCAGTAAATCCTCCCCGGCCAGGATACGAACCCATGACATAGCGCTCAAGGAACGCCAGGCGAGTGTCTTACCACTACACCACGGAGACTGTTTTTAATATTAAATATGTAAATATTACATATTTACATCTTATTTTGTTATGAAATGATATTTTTTCAGAGTAAAATTATGTTTTCTCATGTTCTGCATCCAGCATCCACATTATAGTGAGTAAATATACCATATTACTTCATTGCTTACGTAATGCTAGGAGGGTTTGAGTGGCTTTGGGTCTTTAGTGGACAGAATCTCCAATAGATGGGGCGAGAGTCGCCCCATCGCTCTCGCCCGGGCGGGAGTCGAAACTTAAATTAAAATTGCTATATCATTCGTCTCCAACATGATATATTTCCTTTGGTGCACTCACAATAACGATTATAGCTCAGTCTTTCTGGAGGCATGTAATATTTTAGGCTTTATTAGCGTATATCTTTGTTAATTACACAACATATTGGCAAGTGCGTAGGCGTCTGCACTCCATGACCGAAAAGCTACTGAACGAAACTATAAAAACATATATATCTTCACTTAAGCTTTAAATATGTCTAATGTAATGTATTTAAAATAAAGCTTATATTTCTATCTTTCTTAAGACATATAAAACATTTGTGTTTATTAACGAATTTACGTAAAATAAACATTGTTCTGAGAGAGTTACTCTGTCGCTCAGTCTGTGCGGGGGTCGGAGCTCGGCGATTATTAAAATACATGAATCTTCATTAGAACTTTAATTATGTCTATGATAAAGTGTTTAAAATGAGCCTTATATTCCTATCTTTCTTGAGGCATATAAAAAATTTACGATTATTTACAAATTTACGCGAAATAAGCATTGTTCTGAGAGAGTGTTACTCCGTCGATCGATCTGTCCGGAGTCGAAGCTCGTCTATTTAAAAGTACACGTATCTTCGCTTTAAATTTAAATATGCCCATGGTAAGGTATTTAGAACGAAGCTTATGTATCTGTCTTTCTTGTGACATATAAAACACTTACGTTTATTAAGGAATCTGCGTGAAATAGGCATGGTTCTGAGATGAATGCTCCGGTTTTCGAGCTCGACGAGCGATGAAAACTGCCACTTTTATACAACTACAAATATCTTCGGTTTTACTTAAAATATTTGTCTGGTAGAGGTTTTACATATAGATCGCGTTTCTGTCTTTCTTCTGACTAATAAATAATTTTGGTTTAATCAGTTATCAAGATGTTTTCAACAATATTCTTTCAGCGTTCGTCTTTTCCAACTAGGGCGACCCTTTTGGAAGCGCGATACTTGGGTTAACCCATCCTATAGTTGGGTCTGTTTCCAACTGGGGTTCGAATATTTTTGTTGACGGGGTGAGAGTCGGTACCCCCCCACGGCGGTCACCGAGGGGGGAGATAGCTGAACTAATCATGTTGCTAGCCTGGCTAGTAGGGTTATTCTTGTTTGGTGTGCTTTCTTTCTTAAGGGCCTTACCGGTCTTACTTTGCATGGTAGCAGGATAAATGTAGGCAGGAACAATAGGGAAGACTCGTTGATGAGGCAGCAGCGAACGTCGGGTACAGCTTCCTAGCTCCAGGGAGCAACACTAGTGAGGTCGATATGAGAGAATACGGGTTGGTCTTGTTGGTTTTTTCAATCACATTTGGGTCACTGTGTACTTAGCTGCCTTCGGGTGATGCTACATCATTTGTTGGTAGCCGAGAGCTCAAGGATCAGCTGATAAACGAGGAAGGGAGGGCAGGGCCGACAGGTGTTGTTGACGTTCGTTCGTTCGATTCAGTTTTAAGGGATACTTAATTATTATATAATTCAGATACAAGACATTCCAAATTTAGATACAAGACACTCCGTACATTGACAACATCGCACACGAATATTTTTACCCTGATATCCCTGGATAGCCCTGATTTAAATATTATTGTAACTAAATATCCCTCTCACATGATCCAATTCTATGAATTAATGTATAGTAATTATTTAGAGCTCAACTTGACATCTGGTTTCCAACTAAGGAGCCAAGGGTTGTAACAAAGGTTGTAACAGAACTCATGTGCATCACACCAGAAACAAATACCTATTTGATATTCCAAGAGTTAGACTTAAACAAACTAGGAAATGCTCTACAAATCAAGGAACCCAGAATGTGGAATGACCTTCCCATTATGTCAGAGATTGTACCTCTCTCAACCAGTTTAAGATGAAAACTAAGTACTACCTAATTAACACCATGTAACCTACCTTACTTCTAAATGTCAACAGATGTCTTTCTATTTAAAAAAAACAAATGCTGTTTGTTGACCAACTTGTATATTGGCTATTTTCTACCATGTTCCCCCCCCCCTTTTTTTATCTTTTACTATTTTTTTTTCATTCAACACAATTTATACTTTAAGCTCAATTACTATTAAGTTTTAGTCTAAGTGTTTTCCCCGACCTCTCCTTGCCCGAAACACTATATGCGTACTAGTGGCTTTAGGTACTGTATGTACTACCTCTATCTTTAAATCTAACAGAATGTTTGTACTGTAACTCTGCTACTATGTATGTACTGTTCCTAAATAAATTATTATTATTATTTAAGGGGGCATATCATTCTAAATCGTTATAAATTAAAAGTTGTTCAATTTGCTTATAAATTTTTTTATGAAATGGTTATAGAAAGGGCTGCAACTGGTCCACGTTTCACCATCACACCCTAAATAGAAAAGGAGAAAAAAAATACACAACGTATTATGCAACGAATGTTCAACATTCTCAAATAATCTCAGGGAACACATGTGTCAACTAAAATGTCTACTATGTGCTGTAGGAGCACAAACTCTTGTAACAATTGTAATATGTATGTGCAATATATTTAAAAAAAAAAAATTTCTTTTTTTTTTTTTCTTTTTTTTTTTTGGCCAATATTTTTTCTCGTTTGTTATCAATGGATTTGCATGAAACTTGCACACCTTGCTCAATGGATGCCTATCTGCAAGGGTGCCAATTATGAACGAAATCTTTTGAAGTCAAGCTCAGCTACAGGTGGCCGAACTTGGATCTTTATTTTACTCTAGAAAGTAATTTACACCTTCAAATTACTTCAGAGCTTTCATTTATTAATCAATTTACATGCAAATTACACCTTATATGTAGCGTTTGTGCTTCTACAGAATCTAGTAGACACTTTAGTCCAAAGTCTATTTGTTGATTTTATAAAAATTTATAAATATCATATATTGCATATTTTTTTAGAAGGGTAACTTTGAAAAATTATATTATTGCACTAAACACTTTTTTGATAAAATTGATCACTAAAATCCTTTATTATGTGCTTAATTTAATATCTGAGTGTTATAGAAATGATTTTAGTTGACACATGTGTTCCCTAAAACTATTTGAAAACTCGTTGCATAATTCGTTGTTTATTTTTCTTCTCCTTTTCTGTTTAGGGTGTGATGATGAAACTTGGACCAGCTGCAGCCCTTTCTATAACCATTTCATAAAAAAAATTATAAGCAAATTGAACCACTTTTAATTTTACATTGATATGCCCCCTTAATGTGTGTGTGTGGGGGGGGGGGGTCTGAGTAGATGAGGGTAGTATTGTCAGCAACTTACACAGGTGTAAGAATGTAAGAGACAATAGTCAGATTATGGATGTATATAAGAAATAGGAGAAGTTCTAGGATGCTGCCCTGTGGCACCCCTATGGTTAATGGTAGAGAGGAGAGGTTATATCATTGATTGCTACATATTATATAGTGTCTGTCACTGAGACTGATAGGATCAGATATACTGTAGTTCAGGGCAATTGCCTTGGAATCCACAATGATGGAGTTTAAGTATGAGGTTGTTATGGTTAATAGCATCAAAGGCCTTTCTCTGGTCAACGAAGAGGCCAATCGGAAACTCATTTTTAGTCTCAGTAGATTAAGTCAAGCATACTATAATTGCATTACTGGTATCCTTTTTGTACCGGAAGCCAAACTGACAGGGACATAGTATTTTGAATTTTACAAGATAGGAGTAGAGTTGTTTACAAAAAAAATATTTTGATAATATAGGTATATTTGATATGGGTGTATAATTGTTTGTGTCTGACGGATATCCTCCTTTATGAATTGGCGTTACTCTTGCTTTTTTAAGGATATCGGGGAAGGTATGACACTAGAGATTCGTTGAACAGCGGTGCATTGGGTGTTTGTATTCCATGGATCGTATTTCACTAATATTCTCAGTTTTGGCTTTAAGTAAGTTAATGATGGCCACAACATCTGTAGGGCTGACTGGTGAAAAGAGAAAGAATTTGGGTACCTGCCTGAAAGATGTGTGGTAACACGTGTCCGAGTCTGTTGGATTTTTTCTGCCAAAGTTAGCACCAAGCGATGAAAAGAAGCTATTAAATTCAGTTGCCGTTTCTAGATCTGTTGCAGGTATATAACCATCCTTGGACATTTTTATCTGGTTATGTGAATGATATTTAGATCCTAGGATGTTATAGATGGCTCTCCATGTGCTTTTCATGTTGCCTTTTGCTTCTTTGAATCTACTCTCATAATAGGAAAGTTTTGCTTTTCTTATTATACTGGTAAGCATTAGCGAGTACCTCATAACAGCTTCCTTTGCAAATAGGCCAATCCAAAGTTTTTTTGTATTCATGTTTCTTGTGGATTGCTTTGAGTATGCGTTTCAGTATGGGGCGCATGACAACTGAGTGGACAGTGCTTCGGATTCGTAGTCCTGAGTGTTCCGGGTTCAATCCCCTGTGAAGGTGGAGACAAATGGGCGAAATGTTTCTTTCACCCTGATGCCCCTGTTACCTAGCAGTAAATAGGTACCTGGGAGTTAGACAGCTGCTAAGGGCTGCTTCCTAGAGGGGGGTGTGTAACAAAAAGGAGGCCTGGTTGAGGACCGGGCCGCGGGGACACTAAGCCCCAAAATCTTCTCAAGATAACCTCAAGATGATGCCATTTGTGAGCCAGGGATTGTTTAACCTTTTGCCAGTTACTTGCTTGGAGAGGAGAGGAGAGGACAATGAATATTGTAAAGGCTAAGAATTTTGGAAAGGAAGAGGCTGGCTAATGAATTTATATCCTGTGTATTATTAAAGTCAGATTCCCATTTTATATTGTGGAGTGCATTTGTGAGATTGCCTATTGCTACTTCACTGTGTAACCTAAAGGTAAGTTTCTTGTTTGCTGGCGATGTTATGTCTATGTTTGCTACAGGAAGGTAGGATAGTGGTCACTTCTTGTATATAAATAAATAGATTTCAACTGTAAGGGGTATGGTTTGCACCTTGTTATTCTAAGAATGGATAAATAATTCTAATAATGGAAGCGCTAATTATATGAACAAGTGCCATGTATTTATTCAGACGAGAACAACAGCGAACACAAACCAGCGCATATACGAACTGAATGGTTTGTATGTACAAACTTCTCAGTGAACGAAGTTGTTTCTAGCCCGGTATCCGAAATTGCAGTAGACGACTTGACCAGTCCCCAGTTGGGATGTAAGTGATTGTTACAACTGATATGAGTGGGGCTTCTATGGGGTACTGGTACTATTAAATGGTAAAGGTAGTTAGAAGACAAGAGTATCAAATATGGGAGAGCTAAAAGGCCCGGCCCCCAAAATAAACTATCCACAGTAGTAATAACTTGCTACAAGACCATATATGTTAGTCTAAGGGTTGATCACTGCGCTCCCACCTTGGAAGAAGAGATACTCTGTAATTCATGTACTTATTTATTAACCCCTTAACAACCCCCCATATACACTCACACCAATAACAATAATAATAATAACTTTACCACACTATCTTACGTTAAAAGCCTTGGTCCACATAGACAGGATACAAGGTTTACACTAATAACAAGCTAGGGTAAAGTACTACTGGATAAGCACTGAAGCTGGATGCAGCTTAGGGTAGTGAGACCATGTGGTACCCTAATACAAAACACAACACTTAGGGTAAACAAAACACTGGCAAATACTAACCCCAGGTCTCACCAATAGTTACTACCAGAGTAGGTACACTTACTGATGCCCCGTACTTAGCTTAAGGATACAGGAACTTCAGGTAAGGGAAATAAGTAAGAGGAGAAGGGAGAAGAGTAGGGATACAGCCACAGAGTAGGTCTTATCCGCACGACACAGCCAGAGAGAAGAGCGAGCTAGCCACCAGCTGCCTCCCTCATGTCGTGGTGCCGGGAGGAGCCTAATTGATCGTGCAGCTAAGCACATTAAAGATCTTCCCCTATGCAACGTATTGTTACTTTATGAATGATTAGAAAGTATTAGTAAGCAAAGTTGGTGCCTATGTTATTATTTAATAATCAACCCCCAGCTCAGTCTTTAAATGCTCTTTGAGAAACAATAATAGTCTTACGTCTGGCAGGGAAGATACAAACAATTGCTATACGAGATGCCCAACTGTACTACCAGGAAGTTTAATAGCTCAATTTTGACCTCTGGTTTCCACTGGAGAACCCAGGGTCGTAACAGTGATTATTCCAAAGGGAACTGTTATATGTTAGTCCATAAATGATCCAAGGTAGTAGAGGATATTTGAGTCATTCAGGTGGGCCTGGTGATTGTGGGGATAAGCATACAGGAGTTCATGCTGTTTAGGAAATTGTCGACTTGAGGGCTATTTTGTTGACATGTCAATATCCCAGCAAACACAGAACGTTTGTGGACGTTTTTAAATGGTTCCACAAAGGTAATACTGTAACTTTTGACATAAATACGTATATCTGACATTCTTAAAACCAAAGGATATAACTAAAAACATATATTCTTATGACACAGTTTTTTAAGATTTATGTAAAAATTTAAAAATAATAGTAAATGCTATGGTATTATAATGTTTTCATGCTTTATATTTAAGAATAAATAATTTTCAGTCAACATTTAGTTTTTTTTGTTTACTTTCTGTAAAGCTATCCAATTTACGTTCTTATAACATAAATATAACATTTATATGACGTCAGTATAACGTTATTTACACGACATCATTACGTTATTATGATGTTATATTAACCTATAATTCCTGTATGAAAACCAGAATATATATTGAACTTTATGTTTTAAACATTGTAAAGTTATCATAAAACTTGGAATAAGACGGTAAGCATGCTTTACTTATGAAAATATACAAACAAATCAACAAAAACATTTTAACATAAAAAACATAAACATAACATAAATTAATTGCATGCATGGGAGTTAACTGGAACTCTGTAATATTGCATACATGAACCTTAAGGTACAAACCCAGTGTATTTACTCATGCAGTTCTTTCCTAAATCTAAATTTTTCAAATTTTTACACTTTGTTTCGAGTTCTGTCTTGTGTTGCTACTTTTAATACCCCATTAATGTCCCCTTTGTTATGTCCATTCATCCCATTGTGCACCTCTACCATATGTCACTCCTAATTCTTTGCTTTTCTAGAGAATGTAATATAAGCTTTGACAATCTTTCTTCATATGACAGGTTAACAGGTAGAACAAAGATTACCATTTATATATGGATAACTATTATAAGTCGGTTTGAATGAGTGAATTGCTGCTTGAAGATAGGAATATACACGTGTGGTACTATCAGATTGCATCGTGGTGAGCCTAAAACCCTTCAGATCCAAGCAAAGGGTAAAATGCCAGCAGATACAATTGCGAACACATTGATACCAAAATGAAAGACATATGACGAGAATTGAGGTAACCAAAGTGAAAAGTGTGTTCACATTACATTGCACTAGAGTGCTCCCAGGTTACTTTCTCTCACTTTCTCTGTTTTGTGTGGATGGTCCGCCGTGCTTTCATCACGTCAGCGGGTGGAGCACGCTGCTGTTTTTGACATTTCATGCATAAATTCCGGTTGAAAATTCTATTGCGAACACATTGATACCAAAATGAAAGACCAAAGATGACAATTGAGGTGACCAGAATGAAAAGAGTGTATACATTTTATCGCTCTTGTGCGCTCCCTGGTAACACGCTCTCGCTTTCTCTGTTTGTTGCGGATGGTAAGCCGGGCTTTTGGAGTTTATATGCCTTTAGTCCTGTAGAGAATTCTATTGCGAACACATTGATGCTAAATTGAAAAACCTAGGATGAGAATTGAGGTAACAAAGTTGAAAAGGGTATACACTTTTCAGTATTATCACGCTCAGCTTTCTTTTTCTGGTACCCTTGGCCTACATTCATCTTGTCGGCGGGTGGAGCGCGCTGCTGTCTTTGACATTATATTCACATAGTTCTGTTGGGAATTCTATTGCGAACGCATTGATACCAAAATGAAAGACATAGGACGAGAATTAAGGTGACAAAGTTGAAAAGAGTATACACTTTTCAGTATTTCCGCACACTACCAGGGAATGTCCAAAAAAAAATGGAGAGAGTGGAGGGGTAACTTGCCCAAAACGCGAAATTGTTTGGGGAGATTAACTTTCGTTCAATACTATTATGCAAGAGGAGCGACACATCTATGGTTCATCCAATAAAATCAGCAGACTTCTAGATGTTACTACTGCTCGGCTTAGATATCAACTCGGTTACAAGTATTTCTGGGAATTCTCATTATCTGCCGATGTAGACCTGACCAAATGTTAACTGTCAACAAAATTATTCGCACACCCTCCGTCACTATGTGATAGTGAATTCAGAGACAATTTTATAACCAATGTACCAACGATGTGTCAATATTTCATTCAAAATTATCTGGTACCAGAAATTTTAGCCAAATATCCCCAGTTTGCTAACTGTAAGTAGTAACAAAGTGATTGTAACCTATCCACCGCTGCCCACTGGATGAGGGGCGGTGTGCAGGACAAACATATCAATTGTGACACTAGCTCTCCACATATGTCAGTTGCTTAATTTAGAAACTGTACTTGTGATCGATCTCGAACCCATTGTTGATGTGACGACTTATACTGAATTTTGTAACTAGCTCATCAAGATTGTAACTTGCTTAGCTAAATGAATTGTGGGGTTCAGTCCCTGAGCCCATTATGTGCCTCTGCAACCCTTTCCACTACCGCCCACAAGATGGGTATGGGGTGCATAATAAATGAACTAAACTAACTTTAAGGCATCCTGAAAGAAAGCTTGGAGGGCTTGAAAAATTGCAGAACGAAGCCGTGAGGATAATCCTTGGGTGCCCTCGTACCACAAAGATACTTAATATGAGAAAGGAACTTAATATTCCGAGCGTTGTTTATCGTGTTACTGAAAATAACTGTCAAATTGGTATAAAAATGCTTAGGCTAGCTCATCCTAACCCTTGCACAGAAGCCCTCCAGAATTTCTTTATTGAATGTTGAAAACAACCCTCAAGTTGACTATTTCTGTAACAGCATGCACTCCTGTATGCTAATCCCCACAATCACCAAGCCCACCCGAGTCACTCAAACATCTGCCACTACCCTGGATCACCTATGGACTAATATAACAGCTCCCCTTACATCTGGGGTAATTTATGACAGAACAACTGACCACTATCCTACTTTCCTCATAGCAAACATTGACACATCACCACCAGAAACCAAAAAACTTTCATTCAGGCTACATAGTGAATCAGCTTTAGGCAATCTCTCTAATGCACTTCACAATATTAACTGGGAATCTGAATTTAATAATTCACAGGATATAAACTCATCAACTAACCTCTTTCTCTACAAAACTCTAAGCCTCTACAACACTCACTGTCCCCTCCTTACCAAACAAGTAACTGATAAAAGAAAAAATAACCCGTGGCTCACAAGTGGCATAATTAAATCAATCAACAAAAAACATGAATACGAAAAGAAATTTAGGAGTGGCCTAATTCCAATGGAAGTAGTTAAAAGGTACTCGTCAGTGCTTACCAGTATCATAAGAAAAGCAAAACTTTCATACTATGAGACTAGATTCAAAGAAGCAAAAGGCAACATGAAAAGCACATGGAATACCATCTCTAACATCCTGGGAACTAAACAACACTCCCACAACCAGATAACACTCTCTAAGGATGGCCTTACACTGTCATCTGACTTAGAAATGGCGAATGAATTTAATAGCTTCTTTTCATCGATTGGTGCTAACCTTGCAAGTAAAATCCCACAGAGTCAGACACATATCAACACATATCTCTCAGGCAGCTATCCAAACTCTCTTCTCCTCTCACCAGTCAGCCCGTCAGATGTTGTGTCCATCATACATTCACTAAAAACCAAAGCTGGGAACATCAGTGAAATCCCATCCATTGTATACAAGAGCGCCTCCCATATGCCCTTGCACCACCTATAGCTCTGCTGTTCAACAAATCCCTTGAGTGTGATACCTTCCCTGATATCCTTAAAAACGCAAGAGTAACGCCAGTTCATAAAGGAGGTAGTGGATTATGTTGCATCTCTGCTTGCCTTGATGACTGAAAGAAAGCTTAAAGGGCTTGAAAACTTGCAGAACGAAGCCTTGAAGATAATCCTTGGATGTCCCTAGTACCACAAAGATACTTAACATGAGGAAGGAACTTAATATTAACTTAATAATAGAATATGAGTGCATATTCTACTGCATTACTATTTGTAATGATCCTCATATTGTGCTTCAGTAATCCAATGTATAACCCTGAGATGTTTTCCTAATTGTACTTAGGATTCCTTGTTCATTATTGTGTATTGTTCTGATCTGCTTTTGTTTCGAAAATTCTTGCATCGTACCTGTAAACAATTTTTTGACAATTTTACTGTAATTATCCTACTTAAAATCATCTGTACTTGTAAAGTAAAGCTGTAATGTACCTGTTAAACACTTTTTATCAATTTTACATTTAATTATTTCTCTAAAACTCTGTTTAAGAATTTGCTCAAAGATTAGTTTAAGGACTTGCCCGAAACGCTATATATGCAAGCTAGTGGTTTTACAAGATTATAATTCTAACTTAAGCTCTATGTTGTCTCTTAACCCCCAATGTACGTTCTTGTATATATATAAATAAATAAAATAAATAAATAACGAGGGATCGAGGCATTAATGCGCAGTACGTGCTTCCCTCATCTGTGACGTCACAGCGCCATCTGACGACAGCATAAACACAGGCGGCCATTTTATGTTCCACCAAGATTAAAAAAAAAAAATAATTTTGCCCCGAGGGGCGAGTTTATTGGGCAGCGCCCAATGTGTTCGCAATAGAATGTTCTACAAGAACATGTATAAAATAAGGGACACAGAGATTATTGATGTGTGTATTTGTGTGGGTGATTATAAATATGCATGTGTATGTATATATGTATACGTATATATATATATATATATATATATATATATATATATATATATATATATATATATATATATATATATATATATATATATATATGTACATGTATGTATGAGAGTGTGTACATGTATATATAACATTAATAATTTTGTAACTAGCGTCAAAAATTGTTATTTGCTTAGCTAAACAAACTAGAGAGTTCAGTTCCTGAACCCATTATGTGCCTCTGTAATCCTTTACACCACCGCCCACGGGATGGGTATGGGGTGCATAATAAAGAAAGAAATTGAAATAATAAGGGTATGAAATGTATCAACATAAAACATTAATGTTAATGGCCATCAGGTAAAATCAGGTTATTATTTGTAAAGAATTTAAATGAGTTAAACTAAATACGAACTTAATATGTTTTGCTAACGCAAAAATATATTCCCGAGGTATTGTAATTGCAAATAAATATTTAATACAATTATTTGTATCATTTTTTTTATTTTAGATTTCCGTATTGCTTGATAATATATAATAGCGTTTAGATAATGCTAGCGCTGGACATTCTTTAGGCTCGTTGCATGTTGTGGTAGTCGCCGCCATTTTAAAACCGTGTCGAGAGGGACTGCTGCTGGCTTATCCACAAAATCCTGCTGCATCTTCAATAGTTAAGGTAACTGTTTTCTTTTATTTGCTCTTAGACATGTGTAGTATATTTATAAGCTTGTGGTGGTAGGCTGGATGGTGTGTTGATGGTGGTGTTGTGTTGATGGCCCTGAAGGTGTGTTGGTGGCCCTGGCTGGAGGTGTGTTGGTGGCCCTGGCTGGAGGTGTGTTGGTGGCCCTGGCTGGAGGTGTGTTGGTGGCCCTGGCTGGAGGTGTGTTGGTGGCCCTGGCTGGAGGTGTGTTGGTGGCCCTGGCTGGAGGTGTGTTGGTGGCCCTGGAGGCATGTTGATGGCCCTGGCTGGAGGTGTGTTGGTGGCCCTGGCTGGAGGTGTGTTGGTGGCCCTGGCTGGAGGTGTGTTGGTGGCCCTGGCTGGAGGTGTGTTGATGGCCCTGGCTGGAGGTGTGTTGGTGGCCCTGGCTGGAGGTGTGTTGGTGGCCCTGGCTGGAGGTGTGTTGGTGGCCCTGGCTGGAGGTGTGTTGATGGTGGTGTTGTGTTGATGGCCCTGGAGGCGTGTTGATGGCCCTGGAGGTGTGTTGGTGGCCCTAGCTGGAGGTGTGTTGATGGCCCTATATATACATATATATATATATATTATATTATGAATATCAGAGGTCCCAGGACAATTATTGTGCATGTGTAGTATGTATATTTATGTAGTATATTTGGCATATTTAATGACATTTAGTTAATGCCACTTAGTGGCATGTCTCTGCACCGTTTCCAGTTTGTTGATATGCTTTCTAAGATATGGGCACACCATACAACTGCTGCATACTCCAACTTTGGTGTAACAAAAATTGTGAACAATTTCAAAATTTCTGTTGAAGAAATCCTGTTTCCTAGTTCTGCATCTGTTTTGGTATAACACCTCCTTTTTTACTAGGCCTGCAATTATGAATGCCTTTATAACCAGCTAAGTTGTAGAGTTGGGTATAGTCTTTACTTAGCCAAGTTTCTGTTAAAATGAGGGTCCGTCTAATTACCACAAGCTACCACAAGCTACACAAGCTTCACAAAGCTTCCTGGCAATACGTTAGTAATGAATAAATATAATAGGTTAGGTTGACCCAACTTAACCTAACCGACGCTTGGATCGTCGACTTGATTTGGCGTCACCAGCTCTTTATTTTCGTCTAATTTCTTTATAAAAAGATCCTTTTTCAGATTAAAATTATGTTTTTTCGTGTTGTACATTCAGCACCAACATTATAATGAGTAAATATATCATATTTATTCATTACTAACGTATTGCCAGGAAGCTGAGTGGGTAGGTCTCGATAAATTTCCTGGTATAATATTATTGTTTGCTATTCTCCATCTTAGACTAGGCAAGTTGAAGTCACCTAGGAAGATAATATGAGGTATCGAGTTCTCCATTTTGTTTATCTGTTCTGTGAATTCCTCGGCCGTTGCATCTGGCGGTTTGTATATTAGAATAATCACTAAATTTATTTTCTCTATTTTTAATCCCAATACCTCTACCACCTCATTTGTAATGTTAAGGAGCTCCGAGCATACAAGGTCTTCCATAGTATACAGACCCACTCCTCCATGTGACCTAATTTTCCTATCACAGTTGTGTACTTTTCGAGACTACATTTCAAATATTCCCTAACATACATGGCTTCTCCCCCCTCTTTGTGTAAAATAGTTTAAATCCATTTATGGGACATTCAGCAAATAGTTCTCTATTTTTTACATTCATCAATGTTTCGGTACGTGCAATAGTATGTATTGTTTCATTGCAGATAACAGCATTTAAATTTTTTTTGTTTCTTAGACTTAGACTCGTACTACCAAGTTGCTGTTGGCAATTGGATAATTTTTTTATGAAGTCATTTGTTATTTTTTCCCCTACTTTAGTAATTTATGCTTTTGATCTCAATTAGTTTTATATCCTAGCTTTTTAATTTTTTCCCCTTATATATTGCCATCTTATCTGTCTGCTTTACATGGCTTAAGCAGAGTCATGTCTGCTTAAGCCTTTGTTATTTTACTAATTTACCTGTTTTAATTATTATTTGTTTTCAAAGTTTAGTTTACCCCATTTTATTTGCTTTTTGCAGTACAATACTTTACTAATAATCTTGTAATAGTAATTGGTAATGTAGCACTTGGCCTTTCTCCTTCAGAATGTATGCACACATTATAGAAAGAAGAAGAGAATACCACACAAGATGGCAGCGTATGTCACGGGCCAAAAAGCGACGCCTAAAAGAACAGGTAAACCTCGAAGTCTTTCAGAGGTTGATAGATGGAAAGCGACTGAATACAGGCAACTCCTTCTCTACACCGGTAAGATTGTACTGAAGGGAATCTTACCCAAAGAATTGTATGACCATTTCCTGACTCTGAGTGTAGCCATTTCTATTCTTGTATCACCTAAATTGATTCAGTTAAATTACAGCCAATATGCACATGATCTTTTGCTGTACTTTGTGTTAAAGGCTCGTGAGCTGTATGGTAAGGATTTTTTAGTGTACAATGTACACTGCCTAACACACATATCCTCTGATGCCAAAGAGTTTGGTAGTTTGGACAGATGTTCAGCATTTCCATTTGAAAATTACCTGCAGCAGGTTAAGAATATGGTTCGATCAAGTAAAAACCCTCTTGTTCAAGGAGGATTTAAGGGATTTACTGGAGAACTTGGCAAAGGTATATTCACAATAGTCGTCTCTATTACTAATGACACTATTGCAGATGAAGGTATCTTTGTAAGATATTGCTATGCCACCTCCTTTTTTTATTAGGCCTGCAGTTGTGAATGGCTTTATTATCAGCCAAGTTGTAGCATACAACATAGCATATATATGTATATATATATATATATATATATATATATATATATATATATATATATATATATATATATATATATATATATATATATATATATATATATATATATATATATATTTTATTAAATATGACCGAAAAAGTAAGATTAATAATTCTAACACGAATTTTCTCAATCTTTCGTACATTATGCTTCACTGTTGGAGGTAAATCAAAAATCACTTCTCCAAAATTCATTTTTATTTCTAGTCTGACGCGACACGGGCGCGTTTCGTAAAACTTATTACATTTTCAAAGACTTCACAAATACACAACTGATTAGAACTTGCATTTCCCTGATTTTATATCTACTTTTGAGTGAGGTGGGAAGGGTGATGTGGCATTACATTTGAGTGAGGTGGGAAGGATGATGTGGCATTAGAGGATATTAATAGGGTATTAAAAGTATCAACACAAGACAGAACACGAAACAATGGATATTGAATAGAAGTGTTTGTAGAAAGCCTATTGGTCCATATTTCTTGATGCTTCTATATTGGAGCGGAGTCTTGAGGTGGGTAGAATATAGTTGTGCAATAATTGGCTGTTGATTGCTGGTGTTGACTTCTTGATGTGTAGTGCCTCGCAAACGTCAAGCCGCCTGCTATCGCTGTATCTATCGATGATTTCTGTGTTGTTTACTAGGATTTCTCTGGCGATGGTTTGGTTATGGGAAGAGATTATATGTTCCTTAATGGAGCCCTGTTGTTTATGCATCGTTAAACGCCTAGAAAGAGATGTTGTTGTCTTGCCTATATACTGTTTTTTTTGGAGCTTACAGTCCCCAAGTGGGCATTTGAAGGCATAGACGACGTTAGTCTCTTTTAAAGCGTTCTGTTTCGTGTCTGGAGAGTTTCTCATGAGTAGGCTGGCCGTTTTTCTGGTTTTATAGTAAATCGTCAGTTGTATCCTCTGATTTTTGTCTGTAGGGATAACGTTTCTATTAACAATATCTTTCAGGACCCTTTCCTCTGTTTTATGAGCTGTGGAAAAGAAGTTCCTGTAAAATAGTCTAAGAGGGGGTATAGGTGTTGTGTTAGTTGTCTCTTCAGAGGTTGCATGGCTTTTCACTTTCCTTCTTATGATGTCTTCGATGAAACCATTGGAGAAGCCGTTATTGACTAGAACCTGCCTTACCCTACAGAGTTCTTCGTCGACTTGCTTCCATTCTGAGCTGTGGCTGAGAGCACGGTCGACGTATTAAAACAACAAAAATGTAGTACACTGACGAATTTTGAATATATATATATATATATATATATATATATATATATATATATATATATATATATATATATATATATATATATTCAAAATTCGTCAGTGTACTACATTTTTGTTGTTGCTTTTAGGTGATGCTTTTAACCAGTGTACGTGGGTCTGATTGTGCAACCATGGTTCGAAGAATAATGAAGATATGAACAAACGGCCTGTGGTCACTATACAGTCTGGAAGGGCAAAAGAAGAAATTGGCATTTCTACAAAAACAAGAACTATATAATGTTATTTTAAGTAAGTAACCAAAAAATTAAATAATTTTTTTAAAGTTTAAAATTCACTTAAAAATTTAAATTTTAAGTTAAAAAATTTTAACCAAAAAACTTAATATTTTTCATATTTGGAACCATTCCATAATATTTTCCCAAGCATAAATGATTATATTTCTATCACTTGCTCTTAAGATTGTTTCATTTAATAGAGGTTGGGCATAATTGTTCTCTGCTGCTAATAGAACTGACTGACTTAGCTATAGGAAAATGTAAACTTAATTGGTTTATCCATTACAGTATTTTGCAGTTTATTTCATGATCCTGTGCTTAATACTTGCATAAATAGTAGATTACAAAATGCATTTTTATATCATTAGTATTGAATAATAATAATGCAAATAATTGACTTATAAATGATGTACAATTAATTGGTAGGTGATATTATATAATTAATATTTTTTCATTCTTGCAAAGCCTTAACAAAGCCATTAACATGTTAATATAAACTTGATCACCTTCCACTTATTTTCTCATGTGCTACCTACATGTACAAAACCTTATTCCTAAATGCATATTTTGTTCTGAAGCTTGTCCTTTATATGTTGTGTATCACCATCTCTGGAGAGTTTTATCTGATTGATGTATAAATTACTTTTAATTTTACAGAATATTATTGTTATACTGAATTTATTATTATATAAATAACTTAATTTTACAGAATCATCTATCAACGCACATCCACAAGTTGAGGAGGAGGATGTGACCTTCCAGATTTCTCAAGTACTGAAACATAGACCAAACAGGCCTGGTAGATCTAGGTACAAGGTAAAATAATTTAAATTTTTATTTTTTTTTTCCTAATTGTCCGATATATATATATATATATATATATATATATATATATATATATATATATATATATGTCGTACCTAGTAGCCAGAACGCACTTCTCAGCCTACTATGCAAGGCCAAATTTGCCTAATAAGCTAAGTTTTCCTGAATTAATATATTTTCTATAATTTTTTTCTTATGAAATGATAAAGCTACCCATTTCATTATGTATGAGGTCAATGTTTTTTTATTGGAGTTAAAATTAACGTAGATATATGACCGAACCTAACCAACCCTACCTAACCTAACCTAACCTATCTTTATAGGTTAGGTTAGGTTAGGTAGTAGAGAAAGTTAGGTTAGGTTAGGTTAGGTAGGTTAGGTAGTCGAAAAACAATTAATTCATGAAAACTTGGCTTATTAGGCAAATCGGGCCTTGCATAGTAGGCTGAGAAGTGAGTTCTGGCTACTAGGTACGACATATATATATATATATATATATATATATATATATATATATATATATATATATATATATATATATATATATATATATATATATATATATATATATGACGTACCTAATAGCCAGAACGCACTTCTCAGGCTACTATTCAAGGCCCGATTTGCCTAATAAGCCAAGTTTTCATGAATTAATGTTTTTTCGTCTACCTAACCTACCTAACCTAACATAACCTAGCTTCTTTTGGCTACCTAACCTAATCTTACCTATAAATATAGGTTAGGTTAGGTTAGGTAGGGTTGGTTAGGTTCGGTCATATATCTACGTTAATTTTAACTCCAATAAAAAAAAATTGACCTCATACATAGAGAAAAGGGTTGCTTTATCATTTCATAAGAAAAAAATTATAGTAAATATATTAATTCAGGAAAATTTGGCTTATTAGGCAAATCGGGCCTTGAATAGTAGGCTGAGAAGTGAGTTCTGGCTACTAGGTACGACATATATATATATATATATATATATATATATATATATATATATATGTCGTACCTAGTAGCCAGAACTCACTTCTCAGCCTACTATGCAAGGCCCGATTTGCCTAATAAGCCAAGTTTTCATGAATTAATTGTTTTTCGACGACCTAACCTACCTAACCTAACCTAACCTAACTTTTTTGGCTACCTAACCTAACCTAACCTATAAAGATAGGTTAGGTTAGGTTAGGTAGGGTTGGTTAGGTTCGGTCATATATCTACGTTAATTTTACCTACAATAAAAAAAAATTGACCTCATACATAATGAAATGGGTAGCTTTATCTTTTCATAAGAAAAAAATTTGAGAAAATATATTAATTCAGGAAAACTTGGCTTATTAGGCAAATTTGGCATTGCATAGTAGGCTGACAAGTGCGTTCTGGCTACTAGGTACGACATATATATATATATATATATATATATATATATATATATATATATATATATATATATATATATATATATATATATATATATATATATATATATATATATATATGTGTGTGTGTGTGTGTGTGTCGTACCTAGTAGCCAGAACGCACATCTCAGCCTACTATACAAGGCCCGATTTGCCTAATAAGCCAAGTTTTCATGAATTAATGTTTTTTCGACTACCTAACCTAACATTTTCAGCTACCTAACCTAACCTATAAAGATAGTTTAGGTAGGGTTGGTTAGGTTCGGTCATATATCTATATTAATTTTAACTCCAATAAAAAAAGAATTGACCTCATACATAATGAAATGGATAGCTTTAATTATCATTTCATAAGAAAAAAAATAGAGAAAATATATTAATTAATGAAAACTTGGCTTATTAGGCAAATCGGGCCTTGCATAGTAGGCTGAAAAGTGCATTCTGGCTACTAGGTACGACATATATATATATATATATATATATTTATATATTTATATATATATATATAATATATATATATATATATATATATATATATATATTTATATATATATATATATAATATATATATATATATATATATTGTGTGTGTAAATACCTAAGTGTAGTTACAGGATGAGACCGTCTTCCCAGCACTCTTTGTCATATAACGCTTTGAAACTACTGACAGTCTTGGCCTCCACCACCTTCTCACCTAACTTGTTCCAACCGTCTACCACGCTATTTGCGAAAGTGAATTTTCTTATATTTCTTTAGCATCTGTGTTAAGCTAGTTTCAATCTATGACCTCCTGTTCTTGAAGTTCCAGGTCTCAGGAAATCTTCGCTGTCGATTTTATCAATTCCTGATACTATTTTGTATGTAGTGATCATATCACCTCTTTCTTCTGTCTTTTAGTTTTGGCATATTTAATGCCTCTAACCTCTCCTCGTAGCTCTTGCCCTTCAGTTCTGGGAGCCACTTAGTAGCATGTCTTTGCACCTTTTCCAGTTTGTTGATGTGCTTCTTAAGATATGGGCCAACTTCTGTTGTTGGGCACCACACAACAGCTGCATATTCTAGCTTTGGCGTAACAAAAGTCATGAACAATTTCTTTAGTATATCACCATCCATGTATTTAAACGCAATTCTAAAGTTAGAAAGCGTAGCATAGGCTCCTCGCACAATATTCTTTATGTGGTTCTCAGGTGATAGTTTTCTATCTAGAACCACCCCTAGATCTCTTTCTTTATCAGAATTCTTTAAAGATTTCTCACATAATGTATAGGTTGTGTGCGGTCTATGTTCTCCTGTTCCACATTCCATAACATGGCATTTATTAACATTAAATTCCATTTGCCAAGTGGTGCTCCATATACTTATTTTATCCAGGTTTTCTTGAAGGGCATGACAATCATCTAAATTTCTTATCCTTCCTATTATCTTAGCATCATCAGCAAACATGTTCATGTAATTCTGTATACCAACTGGTAGATCATTTATGTAGACAATAAACATCACTGGTGCAAGAACTGAACCCTGTGGTACTCCACTTGTGACATTTCTCCAGTCCGATACATTGCCTCTGATTACTGCCCTCATTTTTCTATCAGTCAGAAAATTTTTCATCCATGTTAGAAGCTTACCTGTCACCCCTCCAATATTTTCCAGTTTCCAGAACAACCTCTCTATGTGGAACTCTGTCGAATGCCTTTTTTAGGTCCAGATAGATGCAGTCAACCCAACCATCTCTTTCCTGTAATATATCTGTTGCTCGATCATAGAAACTGAGTAAATTCGATACACAGGATCTTCCAAATCGAAAACCATACTGTCTGTCTGAAATTATATCATTTCTCTCCAGGTGTTCTACCCATTTAGTTTTAATTATTTTTTCCAATATTCCAATTCCAATTTTTTCCAATAATGTGTGTGTGTGTATGTATATTTGTGTTGTTGAATATGACCGAAAGTCATAGTCTTTCTGCCCCTCTCCTTACTGCTATTGTTGTTTCTCGCATCTTTGTATTGCTTGTATGTTTGGGCAATTTTTCCCTTTTTCCTAGTTCTGCATCTCTGCTTTAGTATAAATTTTGTTGTGCCATTATCATATATTTCACAAAACTTGACATACATCTCATTTACTTCATGTCCTAACAGCAAGTGTTTGTCAAATTCCATAAGGAAATATCTGAGTTCCCCATAATGACCTCTCCACAAGTCAGGTTTTTCAACTGCTTCAAGCTCATTTTCTTCCAGATAATAATGCATTGCATACTTTATTCCCAAAAAGACATGGTCACTTTTACCCAAGTGACAATGTCACTTGGGTAAAAGGAGCAACCCGTTCTCGCAAATTCGTAAAGTCAATATTGACTTATTAACTACGTGCATAGGTGATATACTAAACATAATAGATACCCTTAAAAAGATTCATAGAAAACACCGACCTTACCTAACCTTGTTAGTATCTTAAGATAAACATCTTATTGCTTCGTAATTACAATTATTACTTAACCTATACCTATTATAGGTTAGGTAATAATTGTAATTACGAAGCAATAAGATGCTTATCTTAAGATACTAACAAGGTTAGGTAAGGTCGGTGTTTTCTATGAATCTTTTTAAGGGTATCTATTATGTTAAGTATGTCACCTATGCACATATTTATTAAGTCAATATTGACTTATTAAATTTGCGAGAACGGGTTGAAAAGGAGGGAGGTACTGAAAGGAGGAAAAGGGAGGTACCAAAGGAGGGAGGTACTGAAAGGAGGAAAAGGGAGGTACCAAAGGAGGGAGGTACTGAATGATAAATATATCTTTCTCTTTCCTGGTAAATATAATATCCAGCATGGAGGGAACATCCCCTTCCCTCATCCTCGTAGCTTGTTTAACATGTAGAAACATGAATGTTTACAGGGTGAGGTTTACGAAATTATATATATATATATATAATATATATATATATAATATTTAAAGTTTGTGTGTGTGTAATTTATATAAATAAATAATTAAATATTAATTTTGTTAATATCTTTTCAGGGAAAGCTTGCAAGTACAATTCGTATACAAGAGGGGCAACAAGAGCCAGAGGATGTCTACTAAGAAAATATATAAGTCTTTATCCTCACACTCTTGATATATGGTCTTCTCTGGTCTCTTTATTTTCTCTCCTCACAAATGTCCCTTTTTTTTATTTCTTTTACGTTTCTCTCCTGTTTTTCTTAACTTTTAATCTCTCCTTTCCTCCTCTCTTCTAACACCTCTCGTTTCCTGTCTCTTCTAGCTTCTCTCTTCCTTTACTTTTTATATTTGTGGTATTCATTTATGTCATTTTTATTTTGTATATTTTTCTTGTATCTTTTTCTTATCTTGTGTTTCTCTTCCCCTTCTCTTCAATGATTTCTCATTTCTCTCCTCTCTCTGTTGTTTCTGTTCTGTCTTCTCTCTCCTTGCCTTAATTTTGTTCTGTCTCCTCTTTTGTTGTGTGTGTGTCTTTCTGTCTCTGTCTGTCTGTCTCTCTCTCTCTCTCTCGCTCTCTCGCTCTCTCTCTCTGGCTCTCTTGCTCTCTCTCTCTTTCTCTCTCTCTCTCTCTCTCTCTCTTTCTCTCTCTCTCTCTCTCTCTCTCTCTCTCTCTCTCTCTCTCTCTCTTTCTTTCTCTTTCTTGCTCTCTCTCTGGCTCTCTTGCTCTCTCTCTCTGGCTCTCTCTCTCTCTCTCGCTCTCTCTCTCTGGCTCTCTTGCTCTGGCTCTCTCTCTCTGGCTCTCTCTCTCTCTCTTGCTCTCTCTCTTGCTCTCTTGCTCTCTCTGGCTCTCTTGCTCTCTCTCTTGCTCTCTCTCTGGCTCTCTTGCTCTCTCTCTGGCTCTCTTGCTCTCTCTCTAGCTCTCTTGCTCTCTCTCTCTGGCTCTCTCTCTCTCTCTCTCTGGCTCTCTCTCTGGCTCTGGCCCTCTCTCTCTCTCTCTCCCCCTCTCTTTCTCTCTTTCTCTGGCTCTCTCGCTCTCTCTGGCTCTCGCTCTCTCTGGCTCTCGCTCTCTGGCTCTCTCTCTCTGGCTCTCTCTGGCTCTCTCTCTCTGGCTCTGACTCTCTCTCTAGCTCTGACTCACTCTCTCTCTGGCTCTGGCTCACGCTCTCTCTCTCTGGCTCTCTCTCTCTCTGGCTCTCTCTCTCTCTCTCTGGCTCTCTCTGGCTCTGGCTCTCTCTGGCTCTCTCTCTCTGGCTCTCTCTCTCTCTCTGGCTCTCTCTTTCTCTCTGGCTCTCTCTTTCTCTCTGGCTCTCTCTCTCTCTCTCTGGCTCTGGCTCTCTCTCTGGCTCTGGCCCTCTCTCTCTCTCTCTCTCTCTCTCTCTCTCTCTCTCTCTCTCTCTCCCCCTCTCTTTCTCTCTTTCTCTGGCTCTCTCGCTCTTTCTGGCTCTCGCTCTCTCTGGCTCTCGCTCTCTCTGGCTCTCGCTCTCTGGCTCTCTCTCTCTCTGGCTCTCTCTCTCTCTCTGGCTCTGGCTCTCTCTGGCTCTCGCTCTCTGGCTCTCTCTCTCTGGCTCTCTCTGGCTCTCTCTCTCTCTCTGGCTCTCTCTTTCTCTCTGGCTCTCTCTTTCTCTCTGGCTCTCTCTCTCTTTCTCTGGCTCTCTCGCTCTTTCTGGCTCTCGCTCTCTCTGGCTCTCGCTCTCTCTGGCTCTCGCTCTCTGGCTCTCTCTCTCTCTGGCTCTCTCTCTCTCTCTGGCTCTGGCTCTCTCTCTCTGGCTCTGACTCTCTCTCTAGCTCTGACTCTCTCTCTGGCTCTGGCTCACGCTCTCTCTCTCTGGCTCTCTCTCTCTCTCTCTGGCTCTGGCTCTCTCTCTGGCTCTGGCTCTCTCTCTCTCTGGCTCTGGCTCTCTCTCTCTCTGGCTCTCTCTTTCTCTCTGGCTCTCTCTTTCTCTCTGGCTCTCTCTTTCTCTCTGGCTCTCTCTCTCTCTCTCTGGCTCTCTCTCTCTCTGGCTCTGGCTCTCTCTCTCTCTCTCTCTCTGGCTCTGACTCTCTCTCTCTCTGGCTCTGGCTCACGCTCTCTCTCTCTGGCTCTCATATTTCATTTGATTTAAAAATGTCTGAGATTTTTACTTAATCTAAGTTATATTGCATGGTGCTAATATGAATATTATACATGACTTTTTTCTTTTCTTTCTCTCTCTCTTTCTCCCTTTCTTTCTTTCTCTTTCTTTCCTTCTCTCTCTCTTTTTCTTTCTCTTTCTACATGAATATTATACTTGACTGTTTACATTCACTTGTAGATTTTTATTTTTAGTTAATTAGTCCTAAACTTTTGATTAATAGATTTTTATTATTAGTCATAGAAAAACTATAGTGTTATATGTATACTCGGAAAATTTTACTTGTTTTAGTTTTAAGTAACAATAACTGCTTGTAACGTCAGACTGATCTCAGCATGACATGAATCACAGGCTGCTTGATCACAAAATCTATTGTGTTCACATATTGCATATATAGATTTTTATAGATTTTTAAATTTTTACTTTTATATTCTGTTATAGATATAGTCTATATATTTCGAGCTATTACATATATTTTGTTGTATTACTCATTCTTAATTAAATAAATATAATATTTTAATTCTCTTTTTGTACCCTATTTATTTGTAATTTGCATATACATATATAGGATGTCCATTTCTTTCTCAGATATGTCTTCTTTCTTTCTCTCCCTTTCTATTTCAGATATGAATTAAAAAATTATTATACCCTAATTTACCCTAAACGTTTTAATGTAGGTAATTAAAAGATTATAAAAAAGTTTTTAGAAATGTTAATTATTTACGTTCTAAGGTTGTATATAAAAGTTCTCAAAAAACCTTTTCTAAACGTAATTATAAACGTGCTGAAAACAATGAAATGTCGTTTTTAGGATGTTTTAAAAACATGAAAATGTTTGCTGGGATTGAAGTCACCTTAGAGATTGATGTGAGTTTTGTTGAGGTTGTCGTTTATAAGATTCCTTAGGTTCTCTGTGAATGCAACTGTTAGTATTGGGAATTCTATAGATGGCTCTATTAGTCAAGGAGAATTTAAAGGATTATTATATTTATTTAAAGGATTTTATTATATTTTTAAATATATCTAATTTATATTTTTAATCAAGAATAGTAAAACTCATAAATACCCCTAAACATAAAATAAAATGGACATGGGTTTGCAGAGGAATCCAATGAGCTTTTAATTCCTTCATTAAAATGAATTCATATTTCTCGTGCAAATTTGGTTTATTGAGGGTTTATTGATATGTACAAGAGTTTTTACATTCCTGTAAGGTCACTAGCACATGTAGCGTTTCGGACAGGTCCTTAATCCTAATTTCCCCAGAATACGATCCCGCCGAACCATTTAACAACCAAGTACCCATTCACTGCTGTGTGAACAGAGGCTACAGATTGACGCCCGGTCAATCCTCCCCGGCCAGGATTCGAACACAAGCCACAGCGCTCACGAAACGCCAAGCGAGTGTCTTACCACTGCGCCATGGAGACTGCCAATAAAACTACAATAAAATAAAAACCTAATAATAGACTGCTAATAAAACTGCAGGGACCGCAAATAAAATTGTTTCGTCTTGAGTACATCTCAAGCTGTTTTCTATACCACCTCCAATGTTAGATTATATTACAACAAAATTTTCTAACTTAGCTACAGAGATTATATGTTTAATAAGGTTCTACAGAGAACAAAAACAGAAATAATATTATTCATGAAAATATGAAGAAAAAAACACATTTAAAATTTTGTTTTATTTTTGTTCAAATAAACAAATAATTCTTTACCTTTGAAAAAGTTTGAGTTTTTGTACAGACACTTTCTCTCTTGCCCTGTCAATCAGGAGCACCTAACTTCTCCACTGAGAGCTTATCTACTTATTGCTTGGTCTCTGAGGAGTATCTAATTGACAGCTTCTCTACTTTTAGCTAGGTCTATGAGGAGCACCTAACTTTCATAAAAGACAATAATAAATAGTACAATAATAAATAATATAACAGACAATAAATAAATAAATAATAGACAATAATAAATAATATAACAATAATAGCCTTTAAATCTTTACCTTTCATGATGAAGCGTATTTTTCAAACAAAACATGACATAATTACCACTGAAGGACATCCAACATGATAATAGCACAATATTTTCATGAAGCTCAATTCTCAAATTTTATTTTAAAGGTTTATAAATTTACTAATACATGCCTTATTATACATCAACATTCTCTCATTTATCTTCCACACTCGAAGTGTTTAGCCTATCACCTGAATGTATTATCTTGTGCCTTTTCACATGACTAAGCTGCTTGAATCTCTTCCCACACTCTGGACACTCATGAAGTCGATCACATGAATGCACTAACATGTGCATTATTATAGCTCCACGTGTTCTAAATTTTTTGCCACACTCGGCACATTCAAATGGTCTTTCATCCGCGTGAACCATCCTATGACGCTTCATACTTCCAAGCTGACTGAATTTTTTACCACACTCTGGACACTCATGAGGTTTATCACCAGAATGTACTAACATATGATGCTTCATACTTCCACGCTGATTGAATCTCTTCCCACACTCAGAACACTCATAAGGTTTGTCACCTGAATGCACTAACAGGTGCTGAATTATTTTTCCACGTTGTCTAAATTTTTTGCCACA